>NW_011499894.1:1114900-1116313 GCF_000495115.2 Populus euphratica
TTCAAGAAGCAGAGATCAATTTGTGTAGCCTAAAACTAATTCAAGAAGTTGACAGTGCAATACATTCAATGTCTGCTATTCTTCCACACAGGTTGAAAAGAGTTTTCCTTTGAAGACACTTTTAGAATCATATGAAGACATATTTAGAGAACCTAAGAGGTTACCTCTAACATGACCCCATAACCATTATACACCTCTAAATGAGGGAGCTCAACTAGTCAACCTAATACCATACGTACAGGCATTCTGGGTTAGAAAAGGATGTTGTGGAGAATTAGGTTTCTGAAATGCTTGAGTCTAGTAGATGAACACGACAATGTTTTCATAAGTGGAATGTTTACCACTGATACATTGTGTTTTATTTAGTCGAATGTTACCATTGATACGCTGAGTTTTGTTTAGTGCAAATTAGTTAGTACAAGAAGCCATGTGTGGGCAGTAGCGAGACTGTAGAAAAGGTTAGTACTCTTCCTATAAGAAGCTGTAATATAATGGTAGAACTATGGAAAAATGAATGATGAAAGAATTTTAACGTTACTATACTGTCTTTCTCTCCCTCTCTCGTCCTTTATTCTTTTTAACAAACCGTTCTCTTCCATCTCTGGAGCTGGCTGATAGTCTCTCCTCCTTCATTCTCATCTGGGGATAATAATAAAACATTATTAATAAATAATATTTATTTATTTTATTGTTAAATAATCATAATTATATACTTAAATTAAATTTTTAAAAAAATGTATTATTAATTAACTTATACCCTTGTTAGTAATTTACACTTAAATTAAATTTTAAACAAAAGAAACCCACTAGTAAGGTAGTCAATACTATTCAAGAAATGTTACCAAAATGTTCTTGCTACTTCACCTAGCATTTCATTCCACTAATTAGAAAGTATATTTTATTATCTTTTTCATCACTTCACTTGTATTATTAATTAATCCAATTTATAAAATATGTATACTTTTTATTAAATCTTGTTAATTGATATTTATGAAACTTTAATTAGAATAACAACAATATTATTTTTCTTACGTTTCCTTGTATAGACAAAAAAAAAAAATTTCCTAAGCACAAATTCTCACGATCCATTACCCAAGTCACTTCTGTATATGTTTCTGTTCTTACAGATACGATGTATAAAATAAGTAACATTAGGCAGAGTTTCATTTTTTGTTCTCTTTCATTCACTTGTTTACCTTTATCTGCTCAAAATCATATCATTTTTATGAAGATTTTTCCCTCTCATTTGCATTTTAATTACTTTCTATAACCAATGACACAACCCCCCAACAATGTATACACGTTCCTATAATCTTGTAAGTAACATATGATGTTTATGTTGAATTAGTCCCCCATCTTTCCTTATATATATGTGTGTGTGTGTGTGTGTGTGTGTGTGTGTGTGTGTGTGTG
>NW_011499894.1:1118922-1163425 GCF_000495115.2 Populus euphratica
ATATAGTAGTGCATCTTCTGTGTTCTTCCACTTTTCTATATAATTTCACAATTTAATCAATCGTGGCAGGAACCATGCGACTGTGTGGCCAAGGGTAAGATCACTATTACTGCTGTTCTTATTATCACAGAGCTACATAATTAATGTTTAAGTTGGCATTGTTTACATTATTGCTGTCAAAGCATCATATTTCACAAATCCTCAAAAGACACGACTAGCCATTTCTTGGAGTTCATAAGTTGATCTCTGTCTTAATTTCTCATATGCCGGCGCTGTGTGAGAAATTACAGCAAGATTTAGAGCATCTGGAGGAAGAATAAATCATGCAAAAGAGTTGGTGGTACACCTCAACATTCAAGTAATTCCTATGCTAGAACTAATTAGTTTTGGACTTGGCTTGTATTTTTCTTAGTTGAGCTGGATTTGGCAGGCCTCCATATATGCTCGTCATGCATATAAGTGCGCGTGTGTGTCATGTATGCCGTGGCAATTTTGAGGAGAGGTCACAGAATATTTGTTTTTTGAGAATAGAAGTTAGGTAGCGTGGGCTGTAAAGAAAAGAATTGGTGGTATTGTTTTGAGATTTATTTTTTTGGTGTAATTGGATTTTGAGTAATGAAATTCCTACGTGTGTGCTTGATTAGTGGTTATAATATCTTATAATTGATAATGTACTTTATATAGAATAGACTTCGCCTTAATTCTTTTATATTTTGTTTTGAACGTCGTATATTTTAATTAAAAGAAAGTTAGCACTTCTAGATAGCAAAATCATTAATTATACTAAAAAATAAATGGGGTATTTAAGAATGTGATGATAGTTATTTTTTAAAAATATTTTTAATTAAAAAATATATTAAAATAATATATTTTTTTATTTTTTAAAAATTATTTTTTTTATATAAGTATAGTAAAATAATCTAAAAACATTTATAAATTAATTATAAAAATAAAAATTAAATTTTACCCTAAAAGGGAACACCAATTAGGGACACAATTCATCTGGAAAAAAAAAGGAAGTCTGTTAACTATCTAGGTGGTGACCAAGTGATAAAGACTTGAGACTAAGAAGTTTGCTTCCTCTGTGGTCTCAGGTTCAAAACAGAGTCTAAAGGTCATTAATGTTTCATTGTCACATATGAGATTTCAAAACAAATTTGCACACTAAAATTATATTTTTTTTAATCTCAACACATTTTTATTTTTATTCTGGTATCTTAATTGTTTTATTCACTTATTTAATGTTATTTTTATTTGAGATTGTTTATAGTTATTTATTTCCATATTTACATATAAAAATTCAAAATATATATAAAAAAATATTATGTCAATTGGGTGATATTTAATTTAATTTTATTGATTTATAAGAATTAATGTTTTTGAGGATTGAATTCGAAGCTCAAGAAAATAATATGTCCTTTTTTGTTTGCTAACAACAATTAATGGTTAGAAGCATTAAGATAACTTTTTTCAATCACTCAATTTTTTTTTTAATTTAATCTTCTCACATTATCTTTATTTAAAATTTAATTTGATAGTTTGTTTTAAATGCCTAAACATGGAGTTCTCACAATGTTGAGGGAAAATTATGGTTCTCGGTTGATATTCAATTCAATTTAATTATTTTTATTTTAAAAAATTTAGAGTTAAAAGACTAAAATTGAAAAACAATGTTTACAATTTATTTTTCAGGTTAATCGTTGTATTTTTTTTGGTTTGGTTCAATTAATTTATTATTAATGTTTGTTTTTTTAATCATGTTATTAGATTAATCAAACCTATTAAATCTAATGGAATGAGTCTTAATTTTTTTTTACTTCTTTGAACACATTTACATCACTTAATCATTATTTTTTTTGGTTAGTAAAAATCTGACTCGATTTACAACATGCAGCATAGCATGACAACCAATTAGGTCATCCTTTCAAGGTTTGATCTTCCTTTACTAGGCAAAAATAGTTGAAAGCCAATTAGTCCATGTAGATAGCAGCAAAGAATCTTTCTACTTGACCTTTTTTTTTTTTTGAGAATCCTCTGAAATTGAATTTATATCTCACTTTAAAATATATATTTATATATCTTTTTGGAGAATTAAAGCAAGTGACACCGTGCTTCGTTCAAAAATTTTCCAACAGTGAATCTTCTTCAGAAGACTTAATTATTGTTGCTAGCAAGTGTGTAAAATATCTCTTTAATTGTTGTGTAAATTTGAAAAAAAAAACAAAGTACATGTAAAATAACTAGTGGGGATATGGGATTCAAAACACGGTTCACATATACATATTATGATCATAGATTATGAAAAATAATCGGAGAAATTCAGCTTTAACTGGTGTTTTTCAATTTAATTTATTTAAAAGTTGAATTTTATTAATGAAGCTTTATTTATGTTTGATAGTATTATTAAAAACTTCTTTATTTCTCTGCTTTAGTTCTTTTAGTTCATTATCCTGCGTTAATTGCCCATTAATTTCATTCATAACAATAGGTTTCAATTATTCTTTTTAAGTTAATCGGTCATAACCTTTATTTAATAGGTTCCTAACCTTTATTTTCCATGCAATATTATCTCTCTATTTTCCAATTTGTTAAACTTGACTCCATATCCATCAGTGGCTAAAATTCAAAAGAGAATTAAAAATAAAACTTAATTAAATTTAATAGGTTGGATGAAAGATATTGCAAATGAAAGAAAGGTTAGAGTCCTAAACCGGATCAAAGAAAGGTTATAAACGAAGTTCTTGTTCACCGAAAAATCAAGGCATTTTTTTTTACCAATCAGCCTGCTTTTTAGCTTGTCAATCTTCTTCCTTTTCTTCTTCTTCTTCTTCGGATATAACTAAGCAAATACAGAGGGTAAAACTTTTTATTTACCTTTTTTTCGAGGCTTCATGTGAATATTTACTTAGCTCATGGGTACCTTTATTTGAATTTTTTTTTTAAAATCATATACCTTTATTTGATTCTCAAATAGTCACCTAAGTTTCTTCCGATAAAAGCTTGAGTGTTTTACAATCAAATTAAAGTTTACAGAGGGATTGTAAATTAATGAAAAGCCGTCAAAACCAAACTGAGAAGAAAAAAAAGGCTGTCCCTTCGGTGGAACAAGGAAGAACTTGAGATTTCTCAAAAAAAGAAAAACGCTGCTTGAGCTTATCCCAAGTGAAAAAGGGTGCGTATGCAAGCTAAGCCATGGATTGTGAGATTGTTATGTTCTTCGTTTTTCATGTTCAAGGACGGTGCTGAACGTGGACTCTGTCTGCTGTTTTGTCAATATCAGCAAGACATGTACAGCTGCTGTAAGAAAATCCAATAATTAATCGTACTCTCTCTCTCTCTCTCTCTCTATATATATATATATATATATATATATATATAATTAAAAAAGGAGAGGGTCACTCAAGAAAGATGAAGGTAGCTATCCTCTAGTTGTTTCATTTAAAAAAAAAAAATCTTTTTTTGATGAGAAGGAGAGGAGAAGGGGGGGAAAATAAAGGCGAGAGAAAGAACTCCATGCATTCTCTTCATAGTAATTTTCATCAAAGCTTTTAGTATTGTGATATATAGTATAAAGTATTCTCTTTATATATATATTTTTAAATTTTTGATATTAATACATTAAAAATATTAAAAAACTTATTAATTAGATATCTTTTTAAATAAAACAAAACATGGTTTCAAATACAAAACGCAGTTTAGTCTAAAGAAATAAAAATTATAATTTCAGAAAGATAAGGCATCTAGGAATTATTTTCTACTTTCCTCCTAGAGATAATTGGACTAGGGCATGACTGCATGCAATTTGAATGCATAAGTTGCATCCCAAAATTATCCCTATTGGTCCTTGCAAATAAGCAAAATAGTGGTCTATAATGGTCCCAGGTGAAAGTCAAAGAATGTGGCTAGGTCACATGATCTCGTCACATGATTTAGTCTTGTCACTTCAATTAGAAAGTGAAGCTTCCTCTCCAAAATAAAAGGTTATAAATGCATAAAAAGCTTGAATTTCTTACTTAAAAAAAGAAAATCTTCACTCAAAATGAGAAATACTGTGTGGTTAAAAAAAAAAACAAACAAAAGACTGTGGGTTGTGGAGCTCCTTGCCAAATAATGCCCTTCCGCTTTATCCTTGCAATCTTGAGTTTGAAGTTTGAACGCCCTGGATAGCACATGACTAGACAATTAACCCATGGGTAAAATTAAAAGTATTTTTAACATGAAAAATATAATAAATGTTTGGGCTTATCCTAAATGGTGGGCCCATCTGCGCGATCCTCTTCTCTCTTGTTTTACTAAAAAAAATTAAATTATTGATATACATTATCATAAATCAAACTATCAATATAAACATTATTTTTTTATAATAATCTATCTTATTTTTTAATAGAGTTTTTTATAAACTTTTTTGTGGGCATCATATTTTTTAACAATTATCAACAATGCAAACCAAAACTATTTTTCATTTTATATGCAACCCGATCATCTCTTTTTTTTACCACCAGTTATTTCTCACCAATATATCATTAACATTCACTAACCTCTCAATTAATAATAATGTTAAACATTATTCAATGATCGACACCAATATTTTTATTAATCTATTATAATACCATTCTTAATGTTCAAGTGAGTCAATGTACCAAGGTTTATAAATATCTTGGATTGTCAGGTAAACATGTATGTTTTTATACTTAATATTTTTTTTTATAACCATTTACTCTACATGCATTTGTAGACTTAAGTATCGAAGAGTCTCTCATTTTTATAAAAGCTTGTTTTTAGGCAAACCTCTATCACTATCAAGTCTAAAAACTAAGCCCCTATACCAAGCATATATTTCAAGCCTAGAACTAGGAATCACACTTCATAGAAATTCTATTTTCTGTGTAGAGCTTTTTCTTCACTTCATTACTGACACTATCTATGAGAACTAAATAAAATATCAGTTCATTCTCTTTCATTATTCATCAAGATATTTTTCAATGATGAAAAAACTTCAAGAAAAAGGAGTGTAACTGATTTCTCTACCTCAAAGATTTTAGCTTTTTTAGGTCTCTAATGACTCTCTCATTAGGTACAGGTGTTTAATGATATTGTTGTGTTGATGCATTTATACCTTCATACTTTTCATCTTTCATAACAAAACAAGTAAGTTTTCTTCCCTCACTTATGCTTGCTAAGTCTTTCAAATATGTTATTTAAATGGCACATAAATCGTTTTAAAAACATTCTTCATATTGTTTAGGCTAGGGCTAAAAAGGCATGGTCGTAATGTTTGGGATTAACCCAAAAATATATGCACACCATTTAGGATCAACCCAAGTGGCGCAGTCCATGTCTAAAAAGGGGCTCATCTTTTTCTCTCTCTTATTACTTGGCCTGAAAAAATTATTTGGGTCCAATAAAAATTCTTGACTAATGACACACTTCTTAATGTCTTTTCATGTACCGAGTCAAACCGCTCACGCACACAATATTTTGAATGATTAAATGACATATTTTCTAACATTTTCTCTTGCTCATATTTTTTAGTCAATGATCAACAATGTAAGCATAAACCATTTTCTATGCAGCTTAAACATTTCTTTCTTGATCAATGATTGTTTCTTACTAACATGTCATTAATACTCACCAACATCTCAATCAATGACAATGTCAAACATTACTTGATGGTCAACACCAATATTTCTATCAATTAATTATAACACTACTCTCAATGCTTAAGATGAGTCGGCGTAACCAAAATCTATAAATACATTAGGTTATTAGGTAAACAAACTCAATATTTTTCTTATTATGTATTTTCTGATTTAAGTATTAGAGAGTTCCTTATCCCATGAAAAGTTTTTCTTCGGGCAAACTTCCACCAGTGTGAAGCCCAACAATTAGGCCTATATGCCAGACTTACATTTCAAGTCTATACCCAAGAATTACAATCCATGAAAATCTTATTTTTTGTGTAAAGTTTTTTCTTGATTTCATCAGTAAAATAGTGAACAAATCCACTTATAATACTTGATCTCTAAAAAATAATAAATCTAAAAAATACATGACCAACTAAAAATGGTAAATATGTTTTTACCTATACCTTTTCTCCCGTGATTTTATCTATCTATTTTGTAAATAAGTCTAAAAAAATAACTTATAAGACATTCCTAGTTATTTTTAATTATTTTAAAATTTTATAGAGAGACCATTACATATCCCTCTATAATTTTGGTTTTATTAAAGCGCTTGATTAAATTACAATTTTGCATTTCTTCGTCCACCGAAATTAACATAAGCAAATATATATTTATGAAATTTGTTACATTGGTTCATGGAGCATATTTTCTAGATTTATTAATCTTTAATGATTCAATGAATTTTTTTTACACTATGATATAATATAACTAATTAAATAGAATATCACCCGTTAATTTAAAGCATCGTTTCCTGTCTCTTTCCAAGTGTTTGTTGTTATCGTAAAGGAAACTTAAAAAAACACAGGACTTGGGGCCTTCTCCACGTTACCTAGCTAGGCGTGGAAAACTCGGAGTCTTAAATGCGTTCCGCCAAGCTATTATTTGGATGTTGCACGAATACAGTGTATCGATCCTTCGAAATCATCCTCAAGCACGTCTGCATTGTTGTTCTTGCTTCGTCGTAGGGTACTGTAACATCTAATACATTCCCAGCCTCTTTAAAGAAATTGAGCTCAAGGCTTGAACAAAAACAATAATAATAATAATTTTCCTGTCTTGATGATGATCGACGATCCTTTTCCTTTCATTTTATGTTAAAATCTCTTTATTAATCTCTCAATAATTTGACATTTTTCTATGTTTAAACTGGTTTCTATTAAACATTTATAGAACATTGAAATTTATTTCTAGACGTTTGTTATTTTGTTTGTGTTGCATTGATTATTTATTGTTAATTTATTTTTTAAAAATTGAGTTGGGACTTTCACTTCTTTGAATATTATTTTGAATTATTATATTTTATATTATATTCACAATATCAACAATAAAACGCTCTGAAATCAGAATTACGGTATTATTAAAATAATTACCAGAACTGTATTAACAATTACAACAAGCAGAAATCAAGCTGAAAGGCGAAATCATGATTTTTTTTTTTTTAAAAAAGATGCCGAATAAAAAAATTAATGTAATGAATATTAAAATAAGTAGAGTTAAAAGGATAAGGGAGAAGATGTGATTTTTTTTAAAAAATATTTAAAAGAAAGACTTGAGAATTCTCAAGGGTAATTTAGAAATTATGAAGCTCATGGGGGTGCCGTGAGGCCCCGAGCAGAGGGTAGCGCCGCTCCTTGTCAGGGTCATTAATTGCTGTCAGGTTATAAATAAAACAAAGAAAAGTAGCGAGTAAAAAAAAGTAAAAAACTGATTAAAATAAAAAAATTAATTTTTTTAAAAAACTAAACTATAAAAAAACATAACTAAAACAAACCTGAACAAAAAAAACTAGAAGAAATATATCAAAATAAAAAAAAACTAGTTAAATTGAAAATCCAAACAAAAAAAAGAATTAAATAAAAAAATTAAATTAAAATAGAATCAAATTAAAAAATCAAATCAAATTAATTTTAATAAATTTTTATTCAAAAAATCAAATAAAACTGTATGATTGTTTCAATTTAGTTTTATTTGTTTTTTAAATTTTAATTTAATTATTTTTTTATAAAAACAAAATCAAATAAAAAATAACCATCCCTTTCAAAAAGTGACAGTTGTGACTCCTATGTTTCCAAGAAAGATAGGCCGCCCATGCCCTCTTAACAACAATAATCACCACATCTATTTAATGACGGGGACCAATAATTAAGCCCTACTGAATGTTGACCTTGAAGTCACAAACCATTAATTATAACCTCTCTCTCTCTCTCTCTCTCTAGGAAATTCTGAAACCTGCAGTACAGTTCTGAATATGGGCGTAGTAGCGATCATGCTGCTCGAGATCGCAGTTAAATTTGTTTTTAAAAATGTTTTTTAATTAAAAAATATATTAAAATAATATATATATTTTTAAAAATTATTTTTATATTAATACATTAAAATAATCTAAAAATTTGAAAATAAATTACTTCGATGTAAAAAAAAGAGAGTAAAAATTATAATTTTTTAAAAATACTTTTATAACATAAAAACAAATAAAAACAAAGCAATAACCTATATTTTGATATCATTGATAGCATTTGTGATTATAATAATTTTTACTATAAATATATCAAAACAATTAAAAAAAATAGAATAACAATTCAAAAAACTTTACACCAAAACAAACACGCTTTCCTATCAATGTATGTGACCTTACAGAATCAGGCTTCAGGCGGGTTTGAGTCCGATGGAATCTATGTTGAAGTTGTGGCTAAAGGCAAATGGGTAAGTTCAGCCCACGTAGGGAACATTCCTCTTCATTAATGCAAAAGAGAGATCGGAGAGCAGCAATTACCATCAATATTTTAGCTATTGTATGCATATCCTATCTTCAACTGTATCAGAGAAAATAGTTTAGTTTTGGTATATGAAAAATGACCTAAAAATTTAACCTAACCGTGTGTTTGTGTGGGTATTAAAGTAGCTTGAAGGTCCTATCAATGCTCTAAATCTCTACTTGTTAGGATGCTTCAATTTAAGCCGCGTATTATCACACCTCTTATTTTTATTTTCATGCTAGGGTGCGAAATTGTTATGGCTCGGGAGAAACGAGCAGGAAAGAAGAAGAAGAAGAAGAAGAAGAAGACAGCACACATCCATGCATTTAATGTAGGACTGCGAGTAATTAAGTGCGATGGTACAACTTTGTTGAGCTTAGATAAGATTTTATTTCAGCAATAATGACCAGTGCAATGCACGGAGCACTGATGAGAATTTGAAATTTCAATCCATGCAATAAGGAAGAGAATAAAATAGCTTTGTATAAAAAGACCAAATTAATTGTGATTGTAGCTTGCAGTGATTTGTGTTCTGCACAGTAGGACCATGAAAATGTTAAAAAGACAGAAACATGGAGTTTTTTTTGCCAAATTTTAATTTTTTTTAATTTCAGATTAATTTTTTTGAGTATTTTTAAATTTTTTTAATATGTTGTTTTTAAAAATAAATTTTTTAAAAATAAAAAAATATTATTTTAATAAATATGGAAGTAAATAAATACAAATTAGGAAGCAAATGCTTTTCTGAATTCGGCCCGTCAAGGTCCATTAACATTAACCTTGCCACGTTAAATTCACCAATCCATGGCCTCATTAATGGAGTAGCCGTGGGGTTTTCAAATAATGCCCATCAAATTTGAAAAAGAAAACTCAATAAGAAGCTTTGTTTATTGTTGATATGTTCACTTTCCATGACTGCTTTGCCTATGGCAGAAATCTAACTTGAAAAGCCAGTGCCTTTTGGATAAAGAATAACAGTTCCTTTTGAGTTGGGTAGAATTAGTGCCCAGTGACTGGTAAAATCTTCCTACTTCAAATCCCAGTTGGTCAAGACAAGCATCCTGTTTTTATCTAGAACTTCATCGTGGCACGAGGAGAACAATCTGAAAATTAGTGGGCCATTTACCACATCCTTAACTTACTTGTTTCTTCAATTGCATGCCAATATTGCTGCAAAGCTGTGCTGTTTGGTTTGTGGCAATATCCTCAAGATACACAAAATCGCAATTTTTTAGATGTGGACTCGTTGCTGAAAGTTGAAGAACTAGTGGAACTTCCAAGCGACCATATTGGACTATTTTTCTTTATATAGTTACAAAGCATATCGTTATTGCAGAACGGGTTGTTATTAGTTATTACATAGATGGCAACCGAACTAATGAACTGCAGCATAGACACCTACTGCTCCATATTCTGCCATGATATTATATTGCAATAGCAGTTGTTTTTCTCAAAATTAGTGCAGTTTAAGACTTAACTCTGTCATCAAGGTTCATGAGGGTAGGAAGGGAAAAATAGCAGAGCAAGTTTAAGTGAAGTCAAAACTTATTAATTTGAACATCCCAGTGTGCTTAAGGTTGCGGACCACAAAAAGCAAGAGATATATAGCAGACAAGACAATGTTGGTCTAACATACACAGACTAAGAAAGGGCATAGCATTCAAATCATTTTGCACAAAACAAAAGAGAGGGGGAAAATCATTGTACTTAATGACAAGCATTGAAAAGTTTGATCAAGCTAAGGCAGCATTTCTCTAGCGTGCATGCTCTTGGACTCGTGACCTTAATTACCTTAATCAACAGTTCTTCTAAATCCATTTCCACTTATGTTTAAATTTTCAAGCAATCAACCCAAAAAACCTCACCGAACTCGAATAACCTTCGGCTAAACATTCTTCCAGTTAAGATGAGGAATGATAGAAAGAGAAGCACACATCCAAGGAAGAGCAGAAAAATCGCGAGGAAAATGGACTTCCATGGGATTTTATCAAGAGCTCCAGGGGTATAATATTCAAATCGAGGGTCATATCTTACATTAAATTTACCATCATTATCATCATCAGGAAGAACACTGTAACGAACATTGCGTCTTGATGACATATTTACTCAACAGAACTTTTAAAATCCTAATTATCTGAAAAAGAAACCAAATTGCGTCTGATGCTTCGAAGGATACTCGTAAAGAACCAGTCAACCAGATATCAACAAATTAATAACTCGAGAAAAAAAACTAAAAGATTCAGTAATTTTGGATCAAACAAGTAAATAACCTCAACCATGAGCAGAATCAATCAAAAACCAAGATTGGTTTATCATTTTCAGTAATTCCCACTACACATTTCTTTCTACAATTCATAAAAAAGGAGAACTACTACCGCTTAAAACCCTATGCTAAAAAATGAAAAAGGAAACATATTTTTATGAAAAGAAAGCAAATACAGGAACAGGAAGAGATGTACCTCGTAATTTAAACTTGGCTGTGCCTAGATGTCACAAGGCTGAACTGGCAAAGCTCAACGATGAAAAGGAGGAAGAACTTTCTTTAGCAGAGACGTCGTTTTTTCAAATAAATATAACTAGTAGATGAACACATCGTTTTAATTAGTGGAATGTCTACCTATGATACGCTGCGTTTTGTTTAGCGCAAATTAGAAGCCATTTGTGTCAAGAACAGGACTGTAAGAAATGTTACTCTCCTTATAAGATGTAACCAAACGGAAGAAACATGGAAAAATAAATGATTAATGAATTTTAACATTACTGTACTCTCCTTCTCTGCCTCTCTCTTTGTTGATTCTTTTTAACAAACCATTCTCTTCCATCTCTGGAGCTTGCTGATAGCCTCTTCTTCTTTGTACTCACCTGGACAGCATCCAGGTTGGTACCATTTCCCTTCAACTTTCAACAAGTGGTATTAGAGCCACTGATCTTTGGTTACAAGTTATGGCTCCAAACACCAGGTCCTAAGATCTCAAAAGGTTGGAAGAATCGTTTGAATATATATGCGAATAGGGAACAATCATAGAAATATGAGCAGGTCATGAAATCAATGAAAGGATATGGTCAGCAACAGGAAGCCACCAAATTTTATCATGAAGCCAACTTTGGAGAGCTCAAAGAACTCATCAATGAGCTGTCTTATCAGCAAAACCCCCTTTTACAGAAGCGGCCCAACGTTAAGAATGACTATCAACCATCTAACCTTAAGGATTCTACTACCAGATCATGTTGGATTTATGAAGGAAATTACCCCACTTACACGTTACATAAACCAAAACACGACTTTCGTAACTTTGATGAAGATGATGTGCACTAGTGGTTATACAAATGCAATCAATATTTTGACATCGAAGAAATTGATGAGACTGGGAAGCTTAAGTTAGCTTCCTACTATTTAGATAGAATTGCCATATATTAGCACCAAAATTTCATAAAAAGCTAAGGTTGCAAGTAGTAACTTGGGGTGAATATGCAGAGTCAATATGTTGTAGGTTTGGTGGTAAGAAAGATCCACCATAAGAGCTTAAAAACCTTAGACAAATACGAGATTTAGAGGTTTGCATTAGGAACCATGAGACATTATGGAATAGTGGAGAAATCAGTGAGAAACAAGTCTTGGTGTTTTTTCAGGAGGATCGGAAGTGAAGATCAAAAACCTAGTTAAGATGTTTGAACCCAAAACCTTAACCCAAGCTTATAATCTGGCACGTATACAAGGCAATACTCTAGCCTACAGAATATCTCACCAAAACCAACCAAACAGTGTAGTCCAGGTCTAGCTACAATTAAACACCAGAAAATACTTCACCCGCATTGACCACCAGCTATGCTATAGGTAAAATCATGTCAAACTACGAGTTATGAAGTGGTACCTAGAGGAGAAAATCTTTTCTAGTTGCAAGCTCTCGGGTATGAATAAATCAACAGCTTGCTAGATAATTTACTTCAAGAAGCAGAGATCAATTTGTGTAGCCTAAAACTAATTCAAGAAGTTGACAGTGCAATACATTCAATGTCTGCTATTCTTCCACACAGGTTGAAAAGAGTTTTCCTTTGAAGACACTGTTAGAATCATATCAAGACATATTTAGAGAACCTAAGAGGTTACCTCTAACATGACCCCATAACCATTATACACCTCTAAATGAGGGAGCTCAACTAGTCAACCTAATACCATACGTACAGGCATTCTGGGTTAGAAAAGGATGTTGTGGAGAATTAGGTTTCTGAAATGTTGAGTCTCGTAGATGAACACGACAATGTTTTAATAAGTGGAATGTTTACCACTGATACATTGTGTTTTATTTAGTGGAATGTTACCATTGATACGCTGAGTTTTTTTTAGTGCAAATTACTAAGTACAAGAAGCCATGTGCGGGCAGTAGCGAGACTGTAGAAAAGGTTACTCTCCCTATAAGAAGCTGTAATATAACGGTAGAACTATGGAAAAATGAATCATGAAAGAATTTTAACGTTACTATACTGTCTTTCTCTCCCTCTCTCGTCCTTGATTCTTTTTAACAAACCGTTCTCTTCCATCTCTGGAGCTGGCTGATAGTCTCTCCTCCTTCATTCTCATCTGGGGATAATAATAAAACATTATTAATAAATAATATTTATTTATTTTATTGTTAAATAATCATAATTATATACTTAAATTAAATTTAAAACAAAATGTATTATTAATTAATCCACTTAGCACTTATACCCTTGTTAATAATTTATACTTAAATTAAATTTTAAACAAAAGAAACCCACTAGTAAGGTAGTCAATACTATTCAAGAAATGTTACCAAAATGTTCTTGCTACTTCACCTAGCATTTCATTCCACTAATTAGAAAGTATATTTTATTATCTTTTTCATCACTTCACTTGTATTATTAATTAATCCAATTTATAAAATATGTATACTTTTTATTAAATCTTGTTAATTGATATTTATGAAACTTTAATTAGAATAACAACAATATTATTTTTCTTACGTTTCCTTGTATAGACAAAAAAAAAAAATTTCCTAAGCACAAATTCTCACGATCCATTACCCAAGTCACTTCTGTATATGTTTCTGTTCTTACAGATACGATGTA
This sequence comes from Populus euphratica, assembly GCF_000495115.2. Taxonomy (NCBI): domain Eukaryota; kingdom Viridiplantae; phylum Streptophyta; class Magnoliopsida; order Malpighiales; family Salicaceae; genus Populus; species Populus euphratica. Next base: position 1,132,451 of record NW_011499894.1, read on the forward strand.
TAAAATAAGTAACATTAGGCAGAGTTTCATTTTTTGTTCTCTTTCATTCACTTGTTTACCTTTATCTGCTCAAAATCATATCATTTTTATGAAGATTTTTCCCTCTCATTTGCATTTTACTTTCTATAACCAATGACACAACCCCCCAACAATGTATACACGTTCCTATAATCTTGTAAGTAACATATGATGTTTATGTTGAATTAGTCCCCCATCTTTCCTTATATATATGTGTGTGTGTGTGTGTGTGTGTGTGTGTGTGTGTGTGTGTGTGTGTGTGTGTGTGTGTGTGTGTGTGTGTGTGTGTGTGTGTGTGTGTGTGTGGTGTTCTTCCACTTTTCTATATAATTTCACAATTTAATCAATCGTGGCAGGAACCATGCGACTGTGTGGCCAAGGGTAAGATCACTATTACTGCGTTTCTTATTATCACAGAGTTACATAATTAATGTTTAAGCTGGCGTTGTTTACATTATTGCTGTCAAAGCATCACATTTCACAAATCCTCAAAAGACACGAATAGCCATTTCTTGGAGTTCATAAGTTGATCTCTGTCTTAATTTCTCATATGCCGGCGCTGTGTGAGAAATTACAGCAAGATTTAGAGCATCTGGAGGAAGAAAAAATCATGCAAAAGAGTTGCTGGTAAACCTCAACATTCAAGTAATTCCTATGCTAGAACTAGTTAGTTTTGGAATTGGCTTGTATTTTTCTTAGTTGAGCTGGATTTGGCAGGCCTCCATATATGCTCGTCATGCATATAAGTGCGCGTGTGTGTCATGTATGCCGTGGCAATTTTGAGGAGAGGTCACAGAATATTTGTTTTTTGAGAATAGAAGTTAGGTAGCGTGGGCTGTAAAGAAAAGAATTGGTGGTATTGTTTTGAGATTTATTTTTTTGGTGTAATTGGATTTTGAGTAATGAAATTCCTACGTGTGTGCTTGATTAGTGGTTATAATATCTTATAATTGATAATGTACTTTATATAGAATAGACTTCGCCTTAATTCTTTTATATTTTGTTTTGAACGTCGTATATTTTAATTAAAAGAAAGTTAGCACTTCTAGATAGCAAAATCATTAATTATAATAAAAAAATAAATGGGGTATTTAAGAATATGATAATAGTTATTTTCTTAACTAAAAAATATATTAAAATAATAATTTTTTATTTTTAAAAAAATTATTTTTTTATATAAGTATACTAAAACAATGTAAAAACATTTACAAATTAATTATAAAAATTAAAATTAAAATTTACCCCACCCATAGTTTAAAAGGGAACACCAATCAGGGATACAATCCATCTGAAAAAGAAAGGAAGCCTGTTCATCGCACTCGATGGTGTGAAAGAGCATGACATGGGCTAGATGATAAGCTTGAGATGAAGAGGGGCCCTAACTGTCGCGTGCTTAGGCAACGTACTTTCTTCTTCCTTCCCTCGAGTGGTGATCGGGAACCAGTGAATTCATTGATTGATGATTTTTGCTTCCCCTGGCTCGTAATTTGTTGTAGCTGCTTCTGCCCTTTTCCCTCGATTAGGGTTTTCAAGCTCCTTTGATCTGATAATTCAACCAGTCTTCATTTTCTTTGAAAAGTCTCTTGATTAATTTCAGACTTTAAATATGTGGAACACCACCTCTACATCAAGCATCAATCCATATCACAAATTAAAAGGAAGAAGTGGAACATTAAATCCCCAGAAAAAAAAAAACACAAAAGACATTTCTTTTGTTCTGATAGGTCGGTAGCATTATTAAAATGCTGTTTGATTTTGCGGTGATATTATTAATTTTTTTAAACTAATTTTGATATATTTATTTTATAAAATATTATTTTAATATATTTTTATTTAAAACAATTATTATCACAATATCAAATAACAAGTAAAAACAGAAAATTCTCGATCAACTTTTGATGACACATTCAAATCCTTCCCAAGGAAGTTTCTGCACAGGATTGGCCTAAAACGACCAAGAAAGTGTGGCGTGTCAATGTTAGCTTTTATTAATCACCAAAACCTAATCAAACTATTAAAAATACAAGATTAACACAGAGGATCACCCTCAGACGCCCCCGTCCCCATGGAGCCACAAACACCTGTAGCTTAAACCTGTCACATGATAGTGGACACATATTACATTCCACTATTTTATTACACACTCCCATTACATCACTTGATAGCTCCATGAACAACCCAACTGTGCTTTCTTCATTGGATTATCCACACTTTAATGATTTAAAAAACCCATCACATTGTGTAATATAAATATGATTTGATCATTTTTTTATATTTCACTATGTATAAACAAATCATGTCAGTCTAAAACCGTGTAGACTCCATTGCAAGGGATGAACAGCATCCCGTATAATAGTGTTCCTTCTATGTTATTAATTTTCCTTCTGTTATAATAGTAAGTGTATAACCAGTTTATTTAATTAAGTTTTTTTTTTCATTGATAGAGTTTAGATCAAGTTTGATATCTATTAAAAATTCTATGATATCTACTAGGTTTTAACCTGTCAATATTTTCTTTGATTTAATTAAAAATTCAATTTAAATTAAGCTTCAAATCTTGAATTTCATGTATCAATCTCTCAACTTATATTGAATTTAACAAATCTAGTGTATTTACGAGAATCTTTCTTTGACATTTGATGAGATTTTTTAAATGAGAATGTGGAAGCCAGACGGCTCCAACACCTCAAGTTTCTACATAAATCATTGCTCATCTTTTCCTATACATGACAAAATACTTTCAAGGCAAACAATTGTTAAGGGATTAATAGTTTGATTAATTGACGTAGGAGGATAACATTAATTTATCACGTGAGACGTGGCCATCTTGAAAACCTGTGAATTACAGAACTGGCACCGTACACGTGGTAGAAATCTGGTGGCGCTACACAAGCCCTTGCATGGAAGGAACAGACGTAGCTTCAGTGATGGGGCATGACGGGGTTTTATTGCGCCACGTGCTGCCTATCTACAGGACTTGTGATAGATACCCTGCGACGCGTGTGTATTTGTGGGACTGCCTCACCACCACTACCTAACCATGGTGGGGTCAAGTCCAAAATGTTTTGGCCGACACTCATAATAAATTAGCAGATAGAAAAGTTAATTATAGAGCATTTTTGCATATGAAGCCCTCCTTGTTTGGCTTATTTCATATCTTTGCTAAAAATAAAAATTCCCAAGTTTTAACCCCCTCAAGGATGTCCTATTCATGAACCTAATTTACCACTTATGCAATATGGGTGCTTTACATATACGATCTGTCACATTTTGATGATAAATGACCAAATAATTCATAATCTAATACATGGAGGCATTGTATGATGTTGTTGTAGCTCTTGTCATATAGTTACTATAGGGACCTAATAATACAATGAAAACATACAAACGGGGTTAAAGCTAATTAACACAACTTGGAGGATAAGAATATTTGCACTTTGAAAATTCATCCAGAAAATTCAAAAGAATTAGCACCACCTTATCTCCCTCGTGTTCTTTTATGACGGGAATAACACTTTTATCATTAGCTATCTGGGTAGTTTTATTTAAAAATATATTTAAATATTTTATAATTTCTTAAAAAATTATTTTAATATCATTATATTAAAATGATTTAAAATTTTATATATATATATAAATTAATTTAAAATAAAAAAGGAATTTCATAAAACATTTTTAAAATATTTTAAAAAACAAAAACAAATATTCAAGCTCGTACCACAATTTTCCTGCCACTAATGTGTGGTTCACGTTGTTTAACGCCTTTGAAAACAACACCGAACGTAAGACAACCATGCTCCAATTCGTAACTTGAAGTACTCTTTATTTCACCTATTCCACCTTTACACACTGAAACTACAGAAAAAATAAATAAATAAAAAATCTCTCAATGTTAAGTGCCCAAAGGCCTTCCTCAAGCACCACAACCAACGAGGAAACCAGTGAAGACCATGACAATGAACAAATCCGTGACATCCATGCTCTAACCCCACCTCATCCACCACCTCGAAACCGTTGGGAAACAGGCAGCAATCATCATGGATCATACTCTATGTCCATGAGTAGTGAAGGTGCTTCAGGTGAAAACTTTACTACCATGAGTAGAGAGTTTAATGCTCTTGTGATTGCAGGGTCTGCAATAGGAACTAGCAATACTACCAACAATAGCAGCTCTGATCGTAATGATCTTAATGATATTGGAAGCAACACCTTGCTGTCTAGGTTTGGAGAGGATGATGACGTGCCGGAAGAAACTAACCCTTTGGCTATTGTACCTGATAACCACCCTTTGGACCCCGAACCAAGCTCGAGAATGCTTGGGTCCGTTCGAGTGGAGGGCAGCGACGTCCCTGGTGGAGCCGGTGGTGAAGTGTCTGTGCTAAGAGTGAAGAAAGAGGAGGTTGAGACTAAGATCACTGCATGGCAGAATGCAAAGATTGCAAAGATCAATAATAGGTTCAAGAGAGAAGATGCTATAATTAATGGATGGGAGAGTGAACAAGTACAGAAGTCAACTTCTTGGATGAAGAAAGTAGAGGTACATGCGTCTATTATAATCATTGATTTGTGATTATTTACATGGTGGTTCTGTCTTTAATTTGCCAGTTATAATTATTGTTTTATGCTTTCATGCAGCAAGGTAGTTAAGTATTCTTCTTGTGATGCTTATGATTATGATGACGCTTAAGACTAATTGATCATTAATTTAAGAGATCATGGATGGAATTAGTCATAATTGGCTATGCAAAGGCTTGATGATGTGGTTAAAGTACCTCCTCTTACAGTCTTACTTCACTGGTGGTGGTTGAAGTAGTACCTCTCACAGTCTTTCTAGATTTTGAAATTATTGCCCCCAGAAAAGCACAACTATCCTTTTTTTTTTTTTTCCCATAGAGAAGTGTTTCTGAAGCTTCAAGCACAAAGTACAGGAGGTAAACATGTATGACCTTTACTTGTATTCTTATTTGCTGACTGCTAAGGGATTCTATAAGCTCATAAATCAGCATGGCCATTCTTTTATTCTTTCGGTTGATTTTCAGTCAACTCTTTGTTGATTTCATCATGGGGTTGATCTTTTTTTGTTTTTTTTCAAAAAAAGGAAAAGAAAAGCAATAGGTGATGCAAAAAAATCAATTCATCATTTAACAAGTCTTGAATTTTTGCAGAGGAAATTAGAGGAGAAAAGAGCAAGAGCCTCAGAGAAGATGCAGAATGAGATGGCAAAGGCACACAGAAAGGCAGAGGAGAGAAGAGCATCAGCTGAAGCTAAGAGAGGGACTAAAGTTGCTAGAGTTCTTGAGGTAGCCAATTTGATGAGAGCTATTGGGAGAGCTCCTACCAAACGGTCCTTCTTTTGAACCTCAATCAATGTTCCATATAATAATACTCCTAAAAACATCTCCAAAATACAAAGTGTCCTCAATAATCACTCCAGACTGTTAGGGTTCCTGCATCTTTTGAACTACAGGGCACCCTATCCAAAATGGGGTTGTGAAGACTGAAGAGTAGCTCTCAAAGCTACAAAAATATTGATTCGACTGTTATTATGGGTCTTTGTGAGTGTTTGAACTCTGTAAGTGTGTTAAGAATTTCGTTGAAGGGCTTGCAGGTAATGGTGGTGGAACAACCATTTCGTCTTGTACAGTTGTATTGCTATGAACAGAAAATTGGTGCTTAATCAATTGCTATACTTGTACAAACACGATTATAAGTTTTAGTTTGGTACAAATACAATCTAGAGTGGAAATGAATATTATAGAAGAGCCTATAACATTGTCTGTGGGTGCTTTTTCAAAGCGGAGTCTGCTCCTAATGAATAATAATGCTCGACAACTCTGACATCTTGCTGAGGTAAATTCAGATTTATTTTTATGAATCTGCAAGGAAAATTTTCAGCAAAATCAAGGGCAATTTCAAAACAACTCTATGAGAAAGAGAGAACAATAACTAGAAAAATCACACTTTCAGTTCTGAAAACAACATTGTTTCTCAAACCTTGGCCTGTCACACCCAGCAGTTCTTTCAAACATTATGTTCTTTTCCTTAACTTCTAGTGATCGAGCCTCCTGATGTTATTTGACTTTTTGGTAATTGTTAATCACCTGTTCAAGTTAATTTCTCTTCTTTGAAGCTTAAGAAGTTGATGATTTTAGCGGTAGAAAACTCAATATCAGTAAAATAATTTTTTTTAGTGGAGTTTAAGTATCTGGATGATAAAGTTAGTGATTTTTTAGTAAAAAAAATATAATAAATAAAAAAATAAGCTTTTTAAGAATAAAAATATTTGTTCTTGTATTTTTTTTTTTTATAAATACTTTAAGAATTGAAGTATGAATAGTTAGATAAAAGAGAAAAATTATGATTTTTTTATTTAAATGGTTCAAGAGGTATATATACCTCTAAACCTTGTTGTATAGCAATAATAAGATATAAATATAACTTATACAATATTAGTAAAGAATAAGTATTTTTATACAATATTAATATTGATGAAAATATAATAGGTTATTAAAAAAACTTTTTATATTATATATTAGGAGGGATTGTAGAGGAATGAATATACTTGATATGAACATTTAATATTAAAGTTTTAAAGAATAAATAAATGAAGGTCTATAATAACCTCTAAATTAATTAACCTTGTTATGCAACTAAGTTTAGAGGTGATAAATCTAATAATTCACTAGATTTATCTTTACTTAGTCTTGTCTTAGTATGTGATCAAATTTAAAAATATTAAATTTGACATGGTATAAAATTTATAAGATTTATACTTGTTTGAGTTCAACATATAATTAAACCTATAAACATTAAATCTGATGATTCACCGTATTCATGCATGTTTGAACTTAACTATGTACAAGTATCTTAGTTCTGGTAATTCTTCAAATTGATGTTCATTTAGGATTATCATGTGAATGACCCAAAACTATTGAGGCCGTAAATAAGCAGACCTGTGTCGTTCGAGGTTAGCGTTCTTCCAAGCCTAGGGATGTTAGGCGTGAAGAGAAGCCCTACACACCTATTAATGAATGAAGACTTTTAAGACATGAAATTAGGCTTTTTCGCAAAACGAACAAAATAATGATTCACCGCTCCCCTTATTGGTTAATTCAGGAATAAACCAACAGATACGGTAGCCTTTAACCTGACATCCTCGGGAAAAAACCAGGGGCATGTGTCAAAAAATATCCAAAGAGAAAGGAACTTCAGTGTTTCATAGAAATTAGTGTAATATAAACGCAGTAACACCATGAATTTTGATGCATCAGAAACCAAAACGGTTGGAGATTTTATATATCTATTTGATGGCGACAGTCTTGGAATTTGTGAAGAGGCATAGAACAGGGACATTCATTCATCTCCAGTGGAAAGGGAAAAAATTCCAGAGAGCACGATCTCGATTTATTTAACATAATTGATATCTCTACAAACATGAAAAACGCTTTCTTTATCTAACGTCATCATCTTAATTAAAGATACAAGCACGAAAACCATTGAAGCAAACAACGAAAAGATATTTATCGGTGCTTACAAACCGTGATTTGCGCTAACCATGTCTCCATTTGCAAGAAAAACCTGGGTCCAGGTACTGGAAGCCATGACACTCAAATGAATATACTACATGTAACGAAGCATTGTCCTTTTTTGGAAGAACATGAAGCATTATTCTATAGTAAGAATGCGCCAAAAGTTCAAGAATCAAATTAATTTGAGCAAAATGATAGAACTAGTACATTCCCTGTCTGTGGGCGCAGTGTAAAAAACAAGGTTTTCTTATTTATACCCAGTAAAGAATGGTTAGAAGTCAGAACTGTGTTAGCAAGAAACTGAACTTCTTTGCGTTTTTACATTTCTTGATACGCAGGAAGAATTTAAAGCTCGTGTTCAAGAAATAAAAAGAAGGAGCTCCATATCTCAAATGTAGATAGATTGCTTGAAAAAACATGCCACTCTGATCATGAAGCTGTACACAACATTGCAAAATGACAAACGCCTTAACAGATGATAGTACGCGATTTGACACTGCCCGAGTTTGGTCTGGTGCCCAGAGTCTATATGGCCACTGTGGATGAGCATTCTTAAGAGTTTAGCTGCGAATCCTTTGTATTATAGGTCTTGATTGAAGCATAGCAGGAAACAATGTATATGATTTGACAAAAGACCTCAATTGCATTTGTCCGTATGTGTCTCGCAAGTTTCTTCTGGGAAACTACCTACTGGACGAGCGCAATAGTAAAAAGTTTCTGTTTTTTTTCGTTCATTTAACCGACAAGTATCAACTAAAAATCTCGGTAGCTGCTTTCCAAGATTGTTCATAAAGCACACGAGTGTGATGGCTAGGCAGCTCTAGCCTCCATTATGGGATCTTGAATAGGAATTCTAAAGCTATAGATAATATAAAAAGCTAACCACATCACTTGGAAAACCTAACCATACACGTTTTTTTAGAGGAAGGTGTCAAAACCATTTGAAAGCTAGTCAACAGATAGTTCTGTAGTTTTCGATCTACCTATCACGGAACAAAGAACAGTGATCAAATATGCTGGCATGTGTCCATGCTCCAAATCACCTCGGCTAATCTGCAGTGGCATCTTATCTACTGGTTTTTCTTTTTACCTGTGCAAACTGTAGTTCTATTTTTTTTATTTAAAAATAAAAAAAAATTCAATGCACACAGCTCAACACATTTAAAATATTTAAATACTAATATATTAGATGATATTTTTTAAAAAAATATTTTTTAAAATAATAATATATTGAATCAATTCAGATTAATCATGATTAATTAATAAAATTTGTAATTTAAAGTATGAGATAATAATAAAATGATGAAAATCATATTGAAACAAAGTAAAAGGTTCAATATTTATAATGAATCAAAAATTAAAGATTTAAAGCAAAAAAAAATGAATAACATGACAAGAAAAAATAACTTGAATAAACCTATATAAGTGATCAACAAAACATCACTGATCAAACAAGATTTTTCTTAAATAAGAAGAAAAAGGTCAGGACATGCTAAGATTTATAAAAAAATGAAAATTAGAGACTCGGGTCATGAAATCATTTAGATTTAATAAATCCATTTAATTTAATGTGTGTATATACATGTGTATAAAATAACCTTAATTTAATAATATAAAAAAAAATAAAGCAATCCCAAGCGAATCTTTTAAATGTAAGTTAATATTTTAACTTCACAACCCGTAAAATCATAGACTTGGGTTAAATTAAGAAGTTCAATTGTAAACCAATTTAATATTAAATGATGAAGAAGAAAAAAATCTCAATCTTAAAAATTAACCAAAGAAAAAATATCAATTAAATGACAGAAAATCATATCTAAAAGAAGAAAAAATAAAAGAGAATGAAATTAAAAAATAAAATCAAATAAAAAAAACTATCTCAAATAAAAAATAACAATCAAATAAATAAAAACAAAATCTAACAAACTAAAAAACTGAAAGAGGACAAAATTGAAAAAAAGTTTGATTCTAGAAATTAATTAAATGAAACAAATTGAAATAAAAAAACGGGGCCAAATCCAAAGAAGTAAAACTTTAAGGGCTTATTTACAAATTTAGAAGAGCAAGCATGGATTTTTAGGGGGAGAGAAAAAAAAAAAGGGAATAGGTTGTCAGTGCTGACCACACATGTTATAGGAGAAAGATGATGTCAAGACAAATTGAATGACACTACAAAACATTGTTTTTTATCACCAAGTTGGTCGCATGTGTCGCCTAGACATGTTTTATTTATTAAAATACTATATTGTCCTTGAGACTAAATAATTATTACAAATAAACCATTGTGAAATAATAAATAAGTCCTTATAGTCAAGCTTGGAGGATTTTTATTTTAAGGGCAATATAGTCATTAAAATGTGATTAAAAAAGTGAAATATCAAAAAAAATTCCTAGACCATAGTTAAGTGTTTTTATTTATTTATTTTGATTTTAAGAGAAATCGTGTAATTTAAGTGTTAAAAAATATTAAAAGACTAAGATGCCTTAAACAATTTTAAAATGATTAAAAATATTATTTTATCCATGAAGGTCAATTTTTTATTTTTTTAAGGGAAAAGGCATTAATTCACTGTTCCAATCCATAATAATTCATATCTATTACACAATACTTTTCCACAGCAATTATGTTATGTTAATATGTATATATATATATATATATATGCCTATTATATTTCCTATGGAAGCAAAATAGTTTGTTTCGTTTCTTAGAAATTTGAAAGGCAAACCAACGAGTTTTTTGAGACTCTATCATAGTAAAATTTCATTGATAAAATAACATAATACAAATAATATTGAATGCACTAGCATAATTTAAAGGGTTGTAAATGACAGTTGTAATTTTTAAGTGCAAGTGTTATCTATAACTTTTTAAATTATAAAATTATTCACTATAAAATTTAAAAAAATATATGAAAAATAAAAAAAAATAAAGAAGGAAAAAGACTTCAAATACATGCTTAAACTCTGATAATGACAACATAATTGAAAATTTTTTAATAATATAAATCCAATAATACCAAAAAAATCATTAATAATAACCAAGAAAATATCAATACTGTTGAAGCTTCAATAATAACATCACAAATACCTTAAAAAATATAAACAAGATAAATCCAATAACATCAATAAAAATTACAAATGATAAACAGAGTGATCAGATGAGTCATTCAAAAATGTCAAGTCACACTTGCATTTAGACTACTAGTGCAGCACACTACATATAATTATTATTAATTAATTTTTTTGATATTGTTGGATTAATTTTATTAAAAAATTTTCAATGATATGGTGATGTCATTATTGAAATTTTAATATGTATCAAATATCCCCTTTTTTTTCATTTTTTACTCTATTGTAATTTTACAATTTGATAAGTAACATGCAAATCATAAATTTTATCTATGCCTTTTTAAACTATATTATTTTTTAAAATATTTTTTATACCATATTATTTTATCAATTATGTCTTACTATGCTAAAAACCAAAGAAAAACAAAAACTCGAAATCCAATGATCCCAAACCACGCACCAGATAAGCTAATCTTTTTTTTTTTTTAGATTAACGTGGATGTTCGGGTCAGCTTGCGCGCACCACGACTAATCCCACGGGCCCTGAAGTTAACGACCATGTAAGTCTCCAGTGGCCATCATATGAGCAATCAAGGACTCGAATCTAAGACCACAGAGGGAGCAAATTTCTTAATCCCAAGTCCTTACCACTTGGCCACCACCTATATACTATATGTGATGCCTGACGACGTCATGATCCAAATCAACGGGGACACAAGCACCCTCATCACTAGCAGCAACGTTACGATGCATGCATCTAGCTGGTTCGGAGAAGATCTTGCTTTCTTGAACTATTACCCCCCCTATCAGCATCAACACATATCAGCAACTGGTAACTGTATGTTTGTAAGAAATATAATGGTAGCGTAGGTAACTCGGTTGATAATTTGTAATTATCAGCGTCATTCGTAATACAGCATAAAAAATTGGAACAGCTGAATTAAGTTTTCTCCGACATGTAAATTTGCAGCAAATGCAAGTCAGAATAAATCCAGTATCTCTTGCTGCATTCAAGATAAGAATGACAATGCTTACAGCTGGGAGCTCCATCGATGACAACATCTAAATTCTCCTTGTCTAATTTATCCACAGTTTGAACTGTGGATTTACAGGTGCAGCATTCTGTAACTGCTTTATTTATGCAATGTAGTAATTGAAGGGACCGAACCCAGTGAACAAAGAGAACCCTGCAAGAGAGAAGAATTTTCCCCAGTCATACGAGTTCTAAAATTAGATGGAGATCAGCTCTTCTATCTTATGGCCCTCTCATTTAATTTCTTAACAGATCCAATCTTGTATAAATTTCTACACTTTCTAAACTTACATGCATTGACTAGAGCAAAGTTGTCTCTGAAAAGGGACTTGTGTTGATAATATCCATGGCTTGTGATAAATAGCCAGCCCGGCCCAAAAGATAAAGCATATAAGCATAGTGATCAAGGGCTTCATTCCATATTTTGGCTCTATTATTTTAAATAGCCGTATTCCATCTTCCAACAAGCCTGAATAAGTGCAAGCTCGAAGGATGAACAATATCGTGATCTCATAAGGTGAAAACCCTGTTTTTACATCTCTAGATATAGCAATAAGGCCTTTTGGCCTTGACCATGAAGAGCATAAGCAAAGATTACGTTATTCCAAGATATGCAATAATGGGCATTCATTGCATTATAAATATTTGATAAGCATCCACAACTAGTACCCATTTTGAATACATGGGAATTACAGCATTGGCTACAGAAATATCACCATGAAATCCTGTCTTAATAGAATATGCATGGAGACCTCTCCTTCTTACTAAAGAAGGCAGATAAACGTACAAGCTGTGAGAAACTCACCGAGTCTCGTTTAATACGAGCTAATCTCGGCTGACTATGAAATACCATGGGATCTTCATTGTTGTCATTCTCAATAAATCCCACTAGATTGGCATTGAAAGCTGTTTGGGGAAAGACAAAAACTTTTCTTGCAAATTGCAAGTCCTCATTTGGCATGTAAATCTATCAAGGCAGTCCAAATATCAATATCATAGGAATAACCAAACTAAGCATGATCACTAATCCATGAATTTAAATTCCCGATTCCAAGTTTTAACGAGTGCATATGAGAGTGTGTTAGTAATTACTTTTTAAAATATTTTTAATTTATAAATATATTAAAATAATATTTTTTTAAGATTTATTTTTTATATTAGCATGTTAAATCAATCTAAAAATATAAAAAAAATTAATTTTAAATAAAAAATTAAATTTTAATGAAATGCAATTCCAAATAAAACTGAACATCAATAATGTTAGATGGTGTTTCATATTATAGTAATTGTTGTTTTTAAAGTATTGTTTATTTAAGAATATATTAAAATAATATTTTTTATTTTTAATATCATTACATCCAAATATATAAAAAATAATAAAAATTCATTCAATTATCCTATGCTCGGATTTTTACCGTTACAAACTTTCAGGTTTTGTTTTTTTAGATCAGACTTTAGTTTTGAGTAAAAATTATTTGTTTGTTTGCGTGTATTGGACATGAGCATATGTTTTGATGAATTGCATGCTGGACAGAAACAGCAGTGGTTAAAAAAGATTATATTATGTTTATGCCTCTTGATTGACACACACACACACACACACGCCTTAATTTTGATTTGCAACACGACAACCGAAGAAGAACCTAATTCCTCATCTGTCTGGCAAAGTAGATTCAAAAACCATAGGAAATGATCTTCAGTTTTCACAATTGTTTGTTTTAATTTCTATTTCTCTTAGGATCAATCTTTCCATGTGACTGCGTGCAGAAGAGATTTTTTTCACATTGCCTTTGCAAGCCTTTTAAAATTATATTTTCTGATATGTATATTGATAATTAAAACCAATTAACCTATGTAAAAAATCTCAAGATAAACGAAAGTAATGTGGAACTCAACCACAAACATCTGCATGTGGGGTTACACACGTATTTACGTGTCTATTTTATTTTACAAAAAATGGCAAGAAATTGATTTTCAAGTTGCCTTTTTAGGATGGAACATCTATGTCTGCTTACGCCCAAGCTAGTTCACAAGAGGGCAAATGTTCATTGGACCTGGAGCAGAAGTTTGGAAAGGTCAATAAGTTGGTATCCATCAACGACCTGGGGACTTGTCGTTTAATGTGTGCAAGAAAAAGGCTGCTGCCACCAATGTACGTTCACATAAATAACAAACAGGTAAGAAGCAGGTTCAGGTCATAGCTGTTTTAACTGCCTTACAAATCCCCCATTTTCCTTTTCGACAGTACATTGAAAGTTGCAATATTATCATATTTTCTCCAGAAAATGGATTTTTTATAGGGTTGATCATCAGATGAGATACCGTGGAAAGAGATCCTTCTCTTTTTAGTACTCTCTCTCTCCATTACTTGAAATCAAACTTTTTTTGGACTTTTTATGTAAAAAACATTTTTAGTCAAAATAAAGAATGAAGGAAACAACTCCAGATGATCGCATGCATTCACCTATAACCTAGGCTACAGTTGTAAACTTCATGCCACAGGAGCTTTTTTTGGACATATTTTCAATATAAGATTCATTTTTAGTCAAATAAAGAATGAAGGAAACCACTCCAGATGATCCCGTGCATTCACCTATAGGCTAATACAAGATACAAGGAAGAATTATTATCTTGTCATGTTACTCCTGTTTACGTAACTGCTTCCATTTATCCTTTTAAAGCAGTGGTTCTTGATATCCCCTTGGATTATAGCATGGATGACCTGCATTGAGTATATACAAGAAGATGAACTAGTGGAGGTTACTCCCTCGAGCTTTCACATATGCAAAAATGCAAACTTGCAAAAAAGACAAGGTGAACAGTGTAGACTTACACCAAGTGGATCTGTCAGGAGAGCATCCTTGTGAAACTAATCCGAATACAACAAAAGCCGCACGCTTCCATGGCTAAGTTCATCCCATTTCTTTTACTTTTGATGCCATTTTTTTCTGCTCCCTCGCGTAAAAGTATCAATGCTCTCTTCACGTAGCATTTTCATAGAAATTAATTTTGTTTCCTCATATATGATTGTGTATAACTACATGGGCCATCCCATGATTCTAGTCTTGAACATTTCTTGATGCAAGTTATACTGCTAGGAAATGAGCAAGTGAAGGTTGTCGTTGACATTGTAACTCGGATCGTGCTGTCCCTCCCTAAGAGTGGCTGAAAATGATAAATATTGTTTTTAGCAAGAATATATCCCAAGACAATCACAATATCTTTTTCCTTCTGGTACATTTCCAGTATATGGTACTTACAGCAGCCTTCAGTTTGACCCATTCAAACATCTTTTTCCCCTTTGAACACTTTACCCCTTCAAGTTTCAATCCGAGGTTTGCTTTGTCAAAAGTATAAAAGAAGTCTGGTTTCTACTAAACCGAGTCTCCTATGATTTCATGGTTGATTTCTACTATAAATGTTATAGAAAATTAGTTTGGTTTCGGTCCTGGGCCTTTGTCGAGATGCTGACAATACAATTGTTGTGACTGTGACCAAGAAGAAAATATATATATCCACTCCCATCACAATAAAGAAAATATCGAGGGAGATAAGATCAGGAAGCCGTCCAGTACTTATTCGACGTTACATAACAAAAATGTCTGTACAAGCGGTTAATTAATGAGCCCATGACTTGGTTAATTAGTTGTGTGCAAGATTTAGAAGTTTCTTCTATGTGGTGTCCAGAGTCAATTGCCCTCGTGAAAGGCAATCATGGACCTTTTCTTCTCCATCACCAGCCTTTCCAGTCCTCCTCCATTGTGGGTTTGTTTAATACCACTGACATACTTTTGTTGACCACTATATTGCTGACCTCCATTCTCTTGGATGCTATTTGTCTTGATGAATTGGGTCCAAAGTGTGACTGGTTTTGTGCCACGTAGCCAGCTAGCTAGGTGAACAGCAAAGAAAAAACAAAGGGAAGATTCTTCACATACCATTCTTGACCTGGTGATAATGTAAGCCAACAGGATCAAGGAGACTCGTTTTTGTGGGGTTCGATTAATATAATGAATACTAGGTGTGATTGATAGCAGCCGTACGTAGACTTCAATGTTAAGAAGCGGATTCGGCAAGGCTTACGATTATTCTTATTTATGTTCTTCTCCTTTGTTTCTAGAGAAATGAAAATGCATGCAATGTTGGGTGTGATAATATCATTACCAGCTGGAAATTAACATGAATCCTGCATCTTTAATTGACAAACTGTATGTGATGGCAGATGTCAAGAAAAAATAATAATAAATTGAGAGGCTTTGTGTAATTATTTAAAATAAAATAGTAAACGAGACTTTTTAATCTCCTAATTAGTTAGAAAACTCAATTCTTGTGATAAAAGAAAATAGTTTGAAATGAAACTCGGTCCAGACTAGATCATCAAATTGGCAGTTCTGAAAATTGATTCGTCAAATCGTCTTGCTATAAATCAATCCACCATAGAAGGAGTTAATTTTATAACTATGTTCCAAGTATGAAAAATGAGATCACATATAGAGATTTGGTGTTGCTGGAAAAGAACATTATTATCAAGCAAGCATGCATGCATGAATCCTCATCGTGGTCTCTCAGGTGAGGGAAAAAAGAACACAAATCGATCGGGGAAAAGAAGGTTTTGTTCCTACCTTGCACTCCAAGTACAAGATGTAAAGTAGACCGGAATAGATAAATTGTGAATTAAATACAAGACCAGCACCCTCGAACCCATAAAACAACACAATTAGAGAGACATGTCAAAAAGAAGTTTCTTTCTTGTACTTTCAGCTTTGGTATCAGAAAAAGAAAAGCACCAGATGCATCATCATCGATCTTTGACTCACTTTAGATTTGTTTAATATATTCTTAAAGTTTGAGTAATTCTCAGATATTATAACTAATGAAGTCTAATTTTATTAAATGTGTTATCTTTTTTTTTATGATATATATAATATTTTATCTTGCTGTCAATCTCTCCTAGGTTTGAAATCATAAATATTTAAATGAAAATGTGAAAACCAGCAATCTCATTTACCATATAATATAAGCCTCCGAGATAAATTAGTGTTAATTTTTATGGCTTTTTGTCCCCTTTCGCACAGAATCCACCATTGTTGCTCGGTGCCCCAACCAGAATTCAAAAGTTGGGGCACACTGGCATGATGCCAACTCCAGCCCTTTTCACCACCTCAGACTGAGTTTTCCCCTTTGCATAAATGGTACCCCAATGATGCTACTTGCGCTGGTTGTAGAAAGGATGTCCGAGAATTGTCTTCGAAGAGAAAGCAACTCGAGAGGGAAGTGATCATTAGTGTTTGCATGCAATATTTCATCATTCTAATTTACGAGGCCACCGATAAAATATCTTACATTGAAATCCAAAACAAAAATAAATAAAATCCTACTAGATGAAACTAGTAAATATACGGTAATATTGGTCACTTTTTTTTTTTTGGATAAAATGACTTGGGTGGATCTATAATATCTATAAAGGTGAAACGTGGGAAAGTGTTAATTATTTTTTCATGAAAATATAGGAGGGCCTATTGATGTATTAGAATAATATGTTCATATATATATATATATATATATGAAAGAATGAATGAATGAACTATTATATTTGATAATTGGATATTTGGTTTGTGAAAACCAATCAACTAAATACAAATGATCGTTTGAGCTTGAAAATTAGCTAAATACAAATCCATCTTCGATTACAAATTCAAAACTCAATTACTTTTATGAGCATTGTTGAACAATTCCATTCTATAATGAAAATGTTCATGAAAATTAAAAACTTTTTAATAATTATGATAATATCATGGTAAGTAACGTATTTTTCATACAAAATAATTACATGATAGCTATAAATAATTTATATAGAAGCTATTTTTTAACATATTAATTGATATTAAATGTGTAAAAATAAAATAAAAATTATTTTTCAGATTGTTTTGATGTATTAATATTAAAAATAATTTTTAAAAATAAAAAAACATATTTTAATATATTTTTAAATAAAAAATATTTTGAATCGATACCAATTTCACAATCTCTAAAAGGTAAATTTATACATGCAGGTAAAAAAATATTATATTTTTTATATTTAATAGCAAACTCGAACTTATTCAAAAGATTTTACTTACCATTTGTATAACTAGTCTAATGTACTGAATTTTATAAGAACTATAAAGTTAAATATTGTATTTATGCTAGAAGAGTATTAGGATGGAGTGACCTTTTAGAAATTATTGTACACCCTAATTCACATGCAAGTGTGGGATTGCTGGTAAAATCATGAGTTGACGGGTTCTTTCCTATAACTGTTCCTCGTGGTTTAATTCTTGAAAATAATTGTTTATCCGTGGATGATGTTTGGAAATGTTTGTGATATTAAAAAAAAAAAAATCTTAGATTGTATTTTCTATGAACTTTGAGATGAAATTGCCCAAGGCTTATTACATATATTAATATTTTTTTATATAATTAATAAATGTTGAAGTTCGTTAGAGATTTTAGTAATTAAGATATTAGATATGGGTTTTTTTAATTGATAAAAAACAAAAAATTCTTATTTTTTTTATTTATATTATTTTTGATTATCCCAACTTGAAAAAATAATGACGGCAACGTCACACATATACTATAAAAATTTCTAAAATTCTAAATTTAAACACTTGTTAGTGAATTAACGTAATATTTTTCCATAAAAAATAACACAATTAATTGATGTTATTCGTCTGTGATAGAGATTATTTTTTATAGTATTTTTTATTTAAAATATATTAAAATAATATATTTTTTTATTTTTAACATTAATCTATCAAAAAAATACTAAATTAACTTTTTTATCAAAAACAAATTAAAAATTAAAAAAATACACTCCAACTGCACTCTCTATACCCTGTACTAAAAACTAGATACATATTTAAACATGGTAATCATGTGGCTAATTCCATAAGTATGTATTGTATTTCATTTTAATTTTTAATTATATTGTACTCGTTTTTGAACACATGAAAGCGCAACGCGAAAGACGATGTCATACCTTACTTTCCACAAGTCAAGATTATCAAGTTTGACCGAGCATTCCAGGACGGCCAGTGTTTTTCTGTTTTTTCTATTTTGATATGACAAAAATGACCTCCTGTTATCATTTCCAATGACGAAAATACCCTTTCTTGCAGCTACGTCAATTAGATGAGACGGGTCCAGATGATGGCTTTTCATTTTTCTCTTTCCCAGAAAACCCCCCGCAATGTGACAATAATCAACACTCGAGCCATCTTCCCTACGTGAGATACAGTGCCAGCAATGATTAGAAAAGGGCAATGATATCATTTAAGAAAATGAAGAAGGACATCTATGCCCTTCTTTTAATCTTACAAACCTGCAGACCTACTTGATTTTAATTAAATGCAAATAGTCTTTTTTTTAATGATGATTAAGCTAAGAGGTGATTAATTTTTAAAATATATTTTAATTAGAAATATATTAAAATAATATTTTTTATTTTTTAAATTTATTTTTATCTCAATATATCAAAATAATCTAAAACTAATAAAAAATATTAATTTAAAAAGTTCAAAATTTTTAAAAACTTTGATTGAAAGGTGGTAGCAAACTTATTATAAATAAAAATAAAATTAATTTTATTATAAATAAAATTTTAATTTATATATATCCAGACTATTTTATTATAAAAAATATATGTTCAAACTATCTTATCATAAAAAATATATTTTTTTATGAAATATATAACTTTAATGGAATGAAAAGATACAAAATCAAAAATCACGGATGCAAATAATAAATTTCATAATCAAAATGCATATTTATCGATTGAGAATAGGATTTTATGTAAGAAGAATATTATATAGCTTAAAGATAAATTAATTATGTGATTGGATTAAGATTTTAAATTTATTTGATTATTACAAAACAATAATAAATGCTTTCAATGGACTGGACCAATTGATTTTTTCATTTGACGGATTTTAGTAACAATTAAATAATTAATTTAGTCACAACCAGGCATCTTGCTTTAATAATTAATTTAGTCACAACCAGGCATCATGCTTCTTGTCTAACACACAGTTTTTCAGGTGCAAAACCAATTATCTTTTCAAGTGGCTGGCTGAAGAGTGAAGGGAGCGTAATACCAAAGAGAAAATTAAGCTAATTAATTTCACGGAAGAGAATGGGGTTATTTTTGGAAATACGATATGCAGGAGAAATTCTCGAAGTTTTTATGTGGCCTCCAGAAGATCACGTCATGATAAATAGGAGAGTGCCACGTAAACACGCAACTTAGCCAACTTTAAACGCCTCTGCTTGCCGGTAAAGACGTTCACAAAAGCCAAATGAACATGAATTTGATAACAAGGTTAAAGAAACGAAGCTAAATTTATTTATTTTTTAATTTTTTTCACGTGATATATTAAAAATAAATTTTTAAAAATTAAAAATATTATTTTGATATAATTTTAAATGAAAAAATATTAAAAAATAACCAATACCATAATAGCATTAACTAGTATTAAAAAATTATTTCAACTAAAAAACTTAAGTTATTAAATGAGGTATCAATATATAATTTATTTTATTCTCTAATTTCAAGTAAAAATTCTTTAAACTTAATATTTATACATATCCATATTATTTTATACTTAATTGTTATCAAATAAATATAAATAATGAGATTCAAACTCGTGGTCCTTCAAGACTCTAATACCCAGAGATGAGTAAAAAAAACTGAAAAATCGATTAAATAAAAAAAAATTAAAAAATAACCAAAAAAATCAAACCATGAAAAAACCAATTAAACTAATTAAAATTTTAAAAAAACTAACTGGTTTAGTTCCGGTTTTATAAGCATGAAACTGAAAAAATCAAACCCAAACCCAAAAACCAAAAAAAATTAAGTCAAACCGAAAAACCAAGCAAATTAGTTTGAACTTGTTTTTGTCATAAAAAACTAAACCAAATTGAAATAGATCAGTTTGAACTGGTTTTAAATTTTTTAAAAAAATTTAATTTGGTTATTTTTTTTTATAAAAATCAAAATGAACCGAAAGAATCATCCTTATTAATATTATATATAAAAATAATTTCAATCTAAAAACTTAAATTATTAAATAACAATTTAAAATATAATTTATATTATCGAACTCTCTTAAATTATCACCACTAAATTTATTATTTTTATATAATTTTAAATAAAAACATATTAAAAAATAATTAATACTATAATAGCATTAACTACTGTCAAAAAATCAAAAAACTTAAATTATTAAATAAGATATCAAAATATAATTTATTTTATTCTCTAACTTTAATTAAAAATTCTTTAAACTTGATATTTATAAAGATTCATATTATTTTATACTTAATTGTCATCAAATAAATATAAATAATGAGATTCAAACTCGTAGTCCTTGATTATTAAGACTCTGATACCTAGAGATGAGTAAAAAACCTGAAAAATCAATTAAATTAAAAAAATTAAAAAAATAACCAAAAAAATCAAACCACGAAAAAACTGATTAAATTAATTAAAATTTTAAAAAAACTGACTGATTCAGTTCCGGTTTTATAAGCATGAAACTGAAAAAATCAAACCTAAACCAAAAAACCAAAAAAATTTGAGTCAAACCGAAAAACCAAACCAAAATGAAATAGATCGGTTTGAACTGGTTTTAGTTTTTTTTAAAAAATTTAATCTGGTTATTTTTTTTATAAAAATCAAAATAAACCAAAAGAATCACCCTTACTAATATTATATATAAAAATAATTTCAATCTGAAAATTTAAATTATTAAATAAAAATTTAAAATATAATTTATATTATCCGACTTTCTTAAATTATCACCACAAAATTGTATATTTTACCCCTTTTTACGTTGATGAAGGATCCATACATGGAAAACACATAATAAATAGCTGGATAGTAAGGTAGTTAACTTTTTATGGCACCCACCCACGTTATCTTCATCCCCCCTAATTAACTTGGAGAATCACATGGGATGGAATGATATGTGATTTCACGTTCTTTATCTTGTTTGATGAGTGGTGCACAAAGGCTCATGGGATTCATGATGAAAGAGGTGACCACAATGATTCTTCCAATGTTGTTGATGATGGTGGTGGTATTGATTCTTGAAGACGACCGTCAATTATATATATATATATATATACCATAACTCATTTTATAGCAAGCTTCAATTACTCGGACATACATATATTAAAAAAAAAACCTTACAAAAACCTAACCAACTAAAAACCTAGCAAAAGGGAGACAAGAAAAATTAAAAAGACCTAGCCACCCGAAGTTGTAGTTGCCGACAGGCTGCCTTTCATTTGGTATAATGGCCCACACCACTATATACATATTACACTTCCACAGTCCTCGTTGTTTTGGGGTGAATTTGTAGTGTTTTTGGATAAATTTTATTCATTTATTGAAGAAATTAATGATATTATAGGTAGAAATATAGTTATTATTTTTTATGAGTCATGAGTTTTATTTTTTTTATTTTTTTTTCAAGATGAGTTAAGGAAATAACTAATAAAATATTATTAATTACTCTTTCAAAATTGTAAAATTTTTATGTGGCCTTTTTAAGTGTTTTTTTATACAAGTTCTTTCATCCAAATGTTGATAATGAAAAGGACAAGAAAAGGGTGAATCTCCAACTTGTTTCTGATAGAGCTTTAGAAATTTGAGATTTTATTTTTGATAGTTTGATATATATATATATATATATATATTTGTTGTTAAAATAATTTTTGTTTGAAAATATATTGAAGTAATAATTTTTAATTTTTTTAAAATTATTTTGATATTAAATATTAAAATAATCTGAAAATACTAAAAAAATTAGTTTTTTTTTATAAAAATACCTTTAAAATATAATAACAAACAAGATTTTTAAAATACAAAAACAAACAAAGATTTTCAAAATCTTCATCTCATTATTGGAAATGAAAATAAACTATATAAACTTATAAAATCATTCCAAAGGTAATTAAAAAATATAATAATCTTATTATACAATAAAGTAATATTATCGAGCTAAATTATATTAATGGAAATTAAACACACTTGATGAGAAGTAATATTGTCAAACTACTTATAGTAATCGAAATCAAACATACTTTTTCAATCGAGTTTATTATAATTAATAAGTAAGGAAATATATTCACTTATCAAGTAGACCAAGGAATACTGGTCTTCCTACACCATCAAATAATAATAATAAAAAAATTGTCTGATAAAAGAAAAAAATTGAGTATATAAAAGCAAAAAAAAAAGAAAAGGATGAGTTGAGCTTTGTTTTGGATATTTTGGGAAAACAACAGAGTAGCCTTCCATCTCTCTCGGGGACTTGTAGTGATATAAAATTGTCAAGAGAGATAAAGGAAAGAGATGGGAAGGGAAGTGTAGTTCTGCATAACATGGTAAAGAGGATTGACTTTTTTGTTCTTCTCTTTGAACCAATCCAATCCAATCCCGTGTTGTTTTGTTGAATGAATTCTTAGTTTGTATATAAAAATACAATAGTGGATGTTGCCTTGCAAATAAATTCCTCTTATCAACCGCATTACCTTCCCCTTCCATCCCGTGAATATTACACTTTTCGTTTCTTGTCTTCAAATCCTTATAAATTTTCTTTCTTGATCTATTTTTCCTTGAAAGGCAACAGCTTGTTTGGAAATCTAGATTTTCTTCATGAATCAAGCTTTATCCTTCGTTTTTGGGTTCAAATTCTGTTGAGAGATTTGATCATTTGTAGGTGAAGTTTGTATCTTCCAAGCTAATTTCAAATACCCTTTCCTGCTTTCGTCTAAAGATCAGATTTCGATTGATCTAATCATCGAATTCCGGTTTTTTCCCCCCTTGAAATTCAAGTACCCCACAAAGGGACAGAAGAAACATCCTGTTTACAACTTTTCTTTTTATTTTTTTGAATCATGGGTAATTGTTGTGTAACACCACCAGGAGTCCCTGATCATGAGAAAAAGAAGCACAAGAAGAAACAAAACCCATTTGCCTTAGATTTTGGGCACCATAATGGAGGCACGAATCACAAGCTGATTGTGTTAAGAGACCCAACAGGAAAAGAAATTGAGCAAAGATATGAACTTGGCAGAGAACTAGGCAGGGGTGAATTTGGAATCACATACTTGTGTACCGATAAGGAGACTGGTGAGAATTTTGCTTGCAAATCTATCTCTAAAAAGAAGTTAAGGACAGCTGTTGATATAGAGGATGTGAGGAGAGAAGTGGAGATCATGAAACATATGCCTCAGCATCCTAATCTTGTGACCTTGAAGGATACGTATGAGGATGATAGTGCAGTTCATTTGGTGATGGAGTTGTGTGAAGGAGGAGAGTTGTTTGATAGGATTGTGGCTAGAGGACACTACACTGAGAGGGCTGCTGCTGCTGTTACGAAGACCATTGTGGAGGTTGTTCAGGTAAGAAACACTCTTGTGGGTTTTTTTTTTGAAAAAAAATTCAGAGTCGAATCTATTCCATGTGTTGATTGTAAACGCTTGTACATGAATTTTGCTTTTGGATCTTGAAATGGTGCTTGGTGCTATTTGAGTGCTGAGGAAATATGGTTTTATACTTGGTGTATGGAAGCCTAGGACCCATAGGTTGTTGGTAAAAAGTTAATCTCCTGGGAGTGATTGGTGCATACTGTCTGGTAGAATTATGGGATAGTTTGTCTTGATGAGTAGATGTGGCAGATATTGATTCTGGTGATCTGAAAATTTTATTTTTTTACTGTGTGGATTCTCTCTGTTGATTTCCTCCGTTTGCCCTGGCTTGTTGTGCTTACTGCTGCTTACTTTGAGTAACCTCTAGGGTTCATCATCTTGATTCCTCCCCTGACACACTTGTCATTAGCTTCGTGAGTAACTGTGTAGCTAGTACCTAAATGTTTGATTTCCTCTTGGTTTTCTCAGTTTCCTCTTTTCTCAATTTGATTTCTCACCACTGTTTCGAAACTCTTTTGCTAACAATGAAGATTTGACTGTAAAATAATTCATTTGCATAAAAATGTTAACCTCTTGGTATTAACTTCTGTGCTGTCCAAAATCAATGGAAAGGCTTGTAGGGATTTCCTTCCTTCTTATCATACAGCATGTTATTCCTAAAACGACACTATTCCTCCCATCTTGCACACATTATATTCAATTAGCGGAATCCTAATGCTTCTGAGATATGTTTTGCCTTGTTGCAGATATGCCACGAACATGGGGTGATGCATAGGGATCTAAAACCCGAGAACTTTTTGTTCGGAAACAAGAAGGAGAATGCACCTTTGAAGGCAATTGATTTTGGATTGTCAGTGTTTTTCAAACCCGGTAATGTCTTATCGTTACCTATCACCTAGTGCAATTTGGTCTCTTTCTTCAGTTTCTTTTTTTTTTCCCCTTGCAAACGAACCCATTTCACTTTGCATTTCTGCTTTTTAGCTTTCATTCTTCTATGTTCATTAGCTGAGGGTTTACTTTCTCCAGGTGAAAGATTTACTGAGATAGTGGGAAGTCCATACTACATGGCTCCTGAAGTTCTAAAGAGGAATTATGGTCCAGAAGTGGATGTCTGGAGTGCTGGTGTAATACTTTATATCTTACTTTGTGGTGTTCCACCGTTCTGGGCAGGTTGGTATTTTGTTTTGGTTAAAGAAAATCCTACTTTATTCGTAATTACTGTTTTCATTGGGTGCTCAGGAACAATTCCTAGCTATACATGCATGATATGCCGGTATAGGTATTTTCCACTGATAAAAACTCTGCCTCCACTGCAGAAACTGAACAGGGAGTTGCACAGGCAATTATTAGGTCAGTTATTGACTTTAAGAGGGATCCTTGGCCCAAAGTTTCTGATAATGCCAAAGACCTTGTGAGAAAGATGCTTGATCCTGACCCAAAGCGCCGGCTTACAGCACAGCAAGTGCTAGGTAATGTTCATTACTAATTAATGGAATTGTTGTCTTATGCTTTTGGATCTTTTATTATTTGGTTAATTGGATGAGATTGCATGGGAAATTCCCAAAATGAAATTCTTGGAATCACAGGTCTTCTAAGTTGCTTGTTCTTGACATGCAGATCACCCTTGGCTGCAGAATGCAAAGAAGGCTCCTAATGTTTCTTTAGGTGAAACAGTAAGAACAAGGCTCAAGCAATTTTCTGTTATGAACAAACTCAAGAAAAGAGCTCTGAGGGTAATGTCTTAAGCATTTGCTGGGTAGAATAAGTAATCTAGTGAATTTTTTTTCCTTAACAGTTCAAGGAAGCTTGGTTTTGCCTCTTTAAATTGTTTGGATTTGGTATTTGTTTTAGTCCAAATTCTGTCTCTCTTACATTATCTTCCATTCTTTACAATGTCAAATTAACAGGTAATAGCTGAGCATCTGTCAGTGGAGGAAGTTGCTGGCATAAAGGAGGGATTCCAAGTGATGGATACTGGCAACAAGGGCAAGATTAACATTGACGAGCTAAGAGTTGGATTACAAAAACTTGGCCAACAGGTCCCTGAGACTGATCTTCAAATTTTAATGGAAGTGGTAAGTCATCAAAATTTAGGTGTTCTACTTTTTAACACATTGATCTTGAATGGGAAAAGGGAACCTCTACACCATCAACTGCCATTTTGTGCCATGAACTTAACAAGTTTTCTTGAACAGGGTGATGCAGATCGAGATGGCTATCTTGACTATGGAGAATTTATGGCTATTACTGTTCACCTGAGAAAGATGGGGAATGACGAACACCTTCGCAAAGCCTTTGAATTCTTTGATCAAAACCAAAGTGGGCACATAGAAATCGATGAGCTAAGAGATGCCTTGGCTGATGAAGTTGATGGAAGTAATGAAGACGTTATTAATGCTATAATTCATGATGTGGACACGGATAAGGTCAGTCTTATTTCTTTCAATTGTGTTTTTTTCCTTGATCTATAAACGGCATGCATGTTTTACATTTGATGGAAATGGAGTCCTCTGCATGCACCTGTTTATCATCGTTCTTCTATGAAAAAAGAAAACTTATATCATGCCTGCAAGCAAAAGATACAGTGTGTTACTTTCTTGAAACTTCCTAATGAAACCCGGAAATGTCTCTGTAAACTGGTAATGCTTCCCATAACCATCAATGCTTATTCCCCTTGCCATGCATGGAATCTAACCCGAGCCCCCTTCTGTGAACTTGCAGGATGGAAAAATAAGTTACGAGGAGTTTGCCGCAATGATGAAGGCCGGCACAGATTGGCGGAAAGCATCAAGGCAGTATTCACGAGAGCGGTTCAACAATCTGAGCCTGAAACTAATGAAGGATGGATCATTAAAATTGACCAGTGAGGGTAGATGACTCAACAAGAATTAAACTGTATAATCTGTGTTTTTCCCCCATATCTTATTTTATTATTTTAAAATCTTTATATCTAACTAGGACTTGTGCCCTAGTTGTGGTTTTTTGGTGTTGCAATGCTTTATTTGTTTGTTGTGTGAGTGATGACAAAAAAAGCGGTGGTGAGAGATCGAAGGAGCTGTGTTGTAGATAGTGTTAAACTGTTAATACCATTATCAAATTCATCATCTAGCAATTGTTGGGTGTAAATTTAACCATGTGAATCTTTATTTCCATGTTACAAAACGCTTCAAAGGGCATTTTCTTGCAAATTGCAAGTTTTAGTCACAGGAATCCATAGTTCATGTTGCCTAAACTCAATGGAGCAGGGAATACATTGCTAGGTGCAATGCACGTTAACCATTTTTGTTTTTTAAGTAGTATTTTATATTTATTAAAATACAAAATTATTATTCAATCAACTTGATTAAGAAAAAGCCTCTAGATGTTTTTTGTTTTTTTTTGCTTTAAGGGTAATTTAATTATTTTAATATACTTAAAAAAGTGAAAATTAAAAAGAAAAACCTTTGATGTTAGTTAAATAAATTTTATTTTAAGAATAATTTAGTTATTTTATGTGCTTTAAAAATATAAAAATATCAAATTATTCTAAATTAATTCGATAATGATTAATAAAACTTGTAAAAAAATTGTATTACCCTACGATAACGATTTTATTCGAGAAGGATAAAAGCATCGTGACTCTATTCCAATCCATGATACAACAAATTTGTGTGTATCATGAAACCCTCATTCTTTTAGTTTTTTTTTAATTTTAATTTTAATTTTAATATTTGCATGTAACAAGCATGCTGGTTTCCCACCCTTTTCTTTTATAAGAGAAAAATAAATTCCTGCCGACGCCCACTGTGTACGCTAAAGTGGTTGAACAAACAAAAGGCAGTAGCCGGCTAATAATGCCTACGAACTCTACATGCTATACCTACCGTGCCAATGCCCTGGCGAAGAGCAAGATAACATATGGCTATAATTATTAATTCTTCCAAAACTTGAAAATCTTAACAATTAAAAAAAAATATATAATAAAAATAATTATGCTTTAGAGAAACAATATATGTTCAAAATAACTTCATTCGAAAATATATATTTCTAATTTGTTTTGATATTAATGGCTAAGAAATGGTCCTGAAATCATAATTAGTATACAATTACGGCACCATCAGGTTTCCATTATTGATGAAAAAGAAATGGTGAGATGAAATATCAAGTATTTGTTATTTTTTAAATTTTATTTTTAATATTAATATATTAAATAAGTAAAATAAAAAAGAATTTTGAGATAAAAAGAATTAATTTTTTATAAATCATTGTTCAGCCGCCTTTAGAGGCTAGACATATCTCATAAATGTGACCCCGTGATATGCGATGGACATAAAGACGACATGACATTTCTTTAATTAGTCTATAAAAAAAAAAGATTATTTATTTTTAGAACAGATGATAAAGGAGGTTTTCTTTGTGTTTGTGACATGTTCCTGGGCCCTTCTTTTTGAGTGGCAAAATTAAGGCTTCTGGCCCAAATAGCCCATTTAAGGGTGAGGGAGAGAGCTGTGCTCCCTGAGAGAAGACCTCGCAATTCCAAGGCAGAATTTGTTTTTGAAGAAAATGCTTTGCTCAAGTTAAATTGGTTCATTTTCGACTGTGTCATGCAGTATCAGGACAGTCATGGAGCTAATGTCAACGCAAAGGTTTTTTAATCGTGTTCAGGGAAAAAATAGCAAATTACATTTATAATTATTATTTAAAAAAAAAACAGTGTACGTGTAATAATTTACGCATAAAATAACTCAGATGAAACATCTTTTCTTTTCTTTTTTAATTTTAGACAAGAAATTGATGGCTAGGAAAATATAGGTCTCCGAACAATAATTAAATTTACAATTAAATCACCATCAATTTCAATTATTGAGTAGCTTAAAACTATGAATATTATTATAAGAAAAATGATAAATTGTGAGATAGTTTTTTATTGCACCCTTCCCGTGTGTCCTAATTAGCCTTTGTTTTTGGACTCGTTTGATGACGAAGAAAGACTTGGCCCATTTGAAATTACATTTCACACACTCTTTGGCCCATTTCAAATTGGGTCAGCAAATATCCATCAAACCCGGGGCAAAGGTGTTGAGCTAACCCATGTATGCCCATGAGAATCAGCTGATTCTCTCAATGGTATCAATTTCGTTTTTAGCTGGAACGATACATTTTGATTTTAGAGTCCGTTCTGGGTTTACTATATATATATATATATATAAAGATAAATTAACTTGAAATTGAACAATTTAAATTTTACATACAATTCAGTATTTAAACATAATTTTAAAATTTAAATATTCATATTTACTATCCGAGCACGCTATAAATTAATTTTTTTAACATAAAAAAATTTTTAGGCTTAGATAACATTTTTCTACTAGAAAAAAAATAATATATATTGAAGTTGAATCAATATCACATAATTGACTCCACTAGTTTAAAAATAATTTAGATAACCGATAAAAATATAGTTTAACTAAAATGAAGTTTAGGACAATATTTTTAAAAAAAATATTAAAATAACAATATATTGGATCTAGTCAGGTCAACTTGATTTAACCTTTTGAATCTGCAATGTAGATTGTGAGATTATAATAACCTTAAATAAAACAGATTTAAACAAATTATGACGCTTAATTTTTAATAAATTCATTATTAAATGATAAAATTAAAAAACATCAATCTAAATAAAGATACAATAAAAAGACTTAAGTTTAACCACATTAACTTGTAAAATTGAGAATCAAATCATAAAATTAAGATAACTTTATAAAAAATAAATTGAAACAAATGATAAAATATAATTCATAATTAACAAGATATTTAATGATGAAATTAAAAAAAATAATTAAAATAATAATGATGAAATTAAAAAAAAACAATTAAAATAAAAAATAAAAAAACTTGAGTCAATAAAGTTAACATGTCAAACCTGTGATATGGATCATGTGATTAAAATAACCATAAAAAAAACATAACAAATTAATGAAGTTCAGTCTTTAATAAACTAAATATAAAAAAAAAATTAAAAATATAAATTAAAAAAGAATACTATTCACGAGGGGTAAAACCAAAACATCTTAACTGAATTTTGACCGAGAAATATGAAATGGAATAAAATTCAGAGCATGATGAAACTTAATCTGATTATACCAGTTATTCCAAAATCCGATCAAAACAAAATATAGGTGTGTTTAACATGCCATTTACATTGGTGAATCTTTCAGGGAAAAGTAATATAGAAAATCACACAAATGAACAAAATAAAATTAGACCGGAATCATGAAAATCTCAATCATAAACTGCCATGTAGGTGTGTTTAATATGAATAGAATATGTGACATGTGATGAATATAAATAAATATGACCCGCATATTTGCTAGATTACTCTATAAATAAGAGTTTCTTATGCGTTTTTTATAATTTTGTAATTCCTACAATGATATATCTAATTTATTATGAGCCCGTTTGTCTATTTTCTCATATTGAGCTATTTGAGGAAATTAAGTTCATATGCAGGTTTGAGAAAAAAGGTTGAAATTCAAAACATAATTGCTTAAAATGTTGGAGTGGTGGGATTTTACATGAAAATGACTCCATGAAGATTCTCTAGTATTTTGTTTGTTGAATGTATAGCGTGAAAATCCTTATAAACACTTGAATTACAAAATAAAGTTATTAATTAAATCATTTAAAAAAATATATCAACTTGGTCTATTATTAATGTAGAAAATTAAACTAGCCCTCAATTATTACATACTTTGCATAGTATAGTAGAATAATGACATCTTGTGCTGGCTATTTCTCATCAAAAGGTTGTGTTGGTGTTCATGTGAGCATCTAAATCCCATCACTTGGTATCTATTTAGAATAAAC
>NW_011499894.1:1164043-1164423 GCF_000495115.2 Populus euphratica
CCACGTCCAAGCTGGAGGGTATAGACTCGGTGGTAAACCTAGCCAGCCTCCATTGTAGGGTTTCAACTTGGTGATAAATAAGTGCTCCGATATTAATCGTTAAAGATCTTCCTTAACAGATGGGAGAGTTTGAAAAGAAATCGAGAAAGAATTAACATATTGTACTGCTAAATTAATTTGATATTTTTTTAGTTAAAAACAATTTGAAAAACATTTGAAAATATAAATTGTAACACCAAAACAAGCACTCGCATGCCTAAGCCTTATAAAACCCATATTTCGATATACAAGTGATGTTTTTTTTTCCTTAAGAAAAAAGTACTGTATAATTCCTCGTTATTTTTAGACGTTAGAATATAATATATTTTTGAAAAAAAAGA
>NW_011499894.1:1165096-1169370 GCF_000495115.2 Populus euphratica
CTTATAAATGATATGTTATTTATTAAGTTTGGATAATTTTTGTTTTACTTATTCATAGCAGTATAGATGGATTGTTAATTTTTATTTTTTTATCCTGATTTGTTAATGGTTTAACAACCCTGATTTTTCTTAATTGGACACGTTATGTTATGTAGGTAAATTCAAATCACTACAGAATAATAAGACCAAAAAAAATTCATTTTTCTCTGCTTGCATGACTCAATTTATGACGTAGAATTTGCTTTAAATGTCTCATCTTAATTTGTACTTGTCTTTAATTTTATTAATAATTTTTTTTGTTGGTTTTGACAGAAATTTAAAAAAAAAAAACTCCATTTTTTTCTTTACATTTCCTTCGTTTTTTTAATATTTATTTTATCACAATAAATAAATATATCATATCATGTTTGCAAGATTTTTCGGTTAGGGAAATCGGTGAGTATCAGTTTTCTTTTTTAACCGGGTTCATGGCTTTTATGAAAATGGCTATTTAAAATGGACAGGGCAGAATAATACATAGATAGAGAGATAGAGAGAGGGTTATTGACAGCGTTCTCTTTTTAACTTGAATTAAAAAAATTTAAATATATATCAATAAATACATTTGTCTTACATAAATTCAAAATTTAACAATAAAATATTATGATGCTAATATAATTTTAAATTAAATTAAATAAATGTTATTTAATTTTATATTAACAATAATAAATATCAAAATTTATAAAAACTCACAAAAAAATATAATTTCTATTATAAGAGTTTATCCACAGTAACTTTCATTTAATTTACTATATAATAAAAATTTATATTTATAAACACTTAAAAAATATTTATTTTGTAATATAAAATAAATATTTTTTCTTTCTTTATTTATTTATAAATTACCCCATCATTTTCATACTAATAAATATGGCACAACCATTCCCATGGATTGTACGGGTCCTACCTCACCTGCCACTCAATTTTGTCTTGATTGTTTGATGGTGACCTGTGATATATGGATTCACATCCTCTGTCGTTCTAGATAAATATCTTTCATCATTTTAAGGTACATCTTAAAATGAGGACACCTTGTTATAAGACACAAGCAGGCCATGGCCTTGTGTCACGTTCAAAACGGCAGGTCACCCCTTCGAAAGTGTCCGAAATGCCTGGAATATAACGTATGAATGCAATTAATGTCCGAATAAATCGGTTATTTCCAGATCAATTATTAATCAATCTATAGGGTCCATTATATTATTCATGCCTTGAATATTTTTCCCTCGAGAGTTGAGATATACTTACTCTCGGTACATGTCCTTCTCACGGACTCCTAATTTCAAAAACAACCAAACCATCTTGCAAAGTCATGCATCTAAGGCAGAATCTTAAGAGATTTGCTACCAACCAACAAGGGATTTATTTATTTTTAAATTTCAAAAGTATTTAAAAAAATAAAATTTTATTTGTTTTTTAATTAATTTTTTATATGTTTTCAGATTATTTTCATATATTGATATTAAAAATATTTTTTAAGAAATAAAAAAAATACTATTTTAATATATTTTTAAGTAAGAAATATTTTAAAAAATAATTGAGATAAACTCCTTAATATATTTTTAAGTAAGAAATATTTTTAAAAATAATTAAGATAAACTCGGGCACTATAAAGATGAAATGACCCTGGAAGGTGGAAGGATAGAAGCCGAAGGGCCCATGCATTGCGAATGGTCTCGAATCCGAACCTAAACCTTGGAAAATCATGGCTTCATTTCATGCTAGCCAGTTGGTTCCCACCGTCTAGATGAAGCCCCCTGTTCTCTATTGAAAAATGCTAATAAATCTGGAGCCAATAAAAACGAACTAACTTCTTCTATTTTTTATTTTTATTTTTTTTAAACGAAAAGGAACTGGTCCGGAAGAGTACTGCGGCGAAGCCAGAAAGCAGATGTTGCTGGCTCACCAATGGGAATGAACAAACCGTAGTTTTCTTTTTTTTTTTAAATAAAAAAACAGATACTTCTTTTTTTTTAATTCGTAGCCACATGAAGTAGTATGTACACTCTGGCAGGTGCCCTAACTTGACGCAGATATTTCAATGCATGTCACAGGTATGGTTTATGAAGACAGCCTCGTGAGCCCCTCGTATGAAAGCTACATCGACCAGTTAATATCACCTTCACGGTAAGAAACCTCATAAATTCCTTTTACTGATATCACCGTCATAATTTTTCAACCAGCGGCTTAAATTTCCTAGAAATATTGAGAATTTTTTTTTATTGTTATTAAATTAAAAAATAAAATTGTTTTGAATTTTCTTCTTCTATTTTATTTATTTTATTGTTGTCTATTGTCTTAATGAATTCAAGGTTAGTGTTTTTATTTTGAAAAAAAATATTTTATAATTATTAAAACAATTTAAAAAATATAAAAATAGTATTTTCATAATTTCTATGTGATTGAAAGCTATAGAAATTATAAATGTAATAGAATCATGTGCAAAATGTATTTATTTTATTTAAAAAAATAAATTGAATTCTCATGAACAATTTATTATTAGCGTTATTATTTTAGCATCATATACATAATAATTAAAAAATAGATTATTAAATTCAAATAAAAATTTAAAATAGTATTTAAAAACTATATCAAAATAAAAATAAATAAATGAATCTAGTAATTGTATTTTGAGTGCCAAAAAAAACCAAAGAAAAATAAAATATAGAAAGGGATCAAGCCTAACATCATCCGCCAGTAATAGGCCAGACATGCATGGCTTACAAACCAACGAAGCCACTCAACTGGTCTAGTATATATATATATATAAAATATGATAAATTACTCACGCTTCAACTTATAACCTCGACTTCAACAGTCGCGCTAAACACTTGAATTACAAAATAAAGTTATTGATTAAATCATTTTAAAAAAATATATATCAACTTGGTCTATTATTAGTGTAGAAAATTAAACTAACCCTCAATTATTACATACTTTGCACAGTATAGTAGAATAATGACATCTTGTGCTCGCTATTTCTCATCAAAAGGTTGTGTTGGTGTTCATGTGAGCATCTAAATCCCATCACTTGGGATCTATTTAGCATAAACAAGTAATCTGCTTTTGTTTATGAACTTTTTTCGAATGGCCATCAAACGTCATCTTCAAGCTTAATTGGCAGCCTCTCGGGGTATTTACCAATCGGTGAAAGAAGCGTGCAAACCGAGGATTGAAAAGCAGCTTCGGAGTGAGAAATTCATGGAGGTGGGTGGCATAACGACGTTCGATATGGGCCGTCCATGTGCAAATTCAAGGATTTCTTCCCTCACACAGTCAAGATATGTACTGTGAATTAGGCCGATGAAATTGATGCTCCCTCGCAGGCTATTAGAGAGCTGCCTGTCTATATTCTACCCGCTATCTTTGAACAACAAAAGGCTAAAAGATGTAACAAATCACATGATATGTTATCTCCTTTACAGAAAGCGAAAAGCCTATCTACCATTACCAACGTGCCGGTTCAGAAATCAAGATTCCGGCGTCCACATTTTGACGCCCGTCAAGGGTATGATTTCCGCTATTCCGTTACTCTCACACAAGCACCCACGAAATAAAAAATTAAAAATGAGGAATTGATGTGGAGCAAAAAATACATTTCGGTGAAATATCAGAGTGTAATATTTTCGCGCTTTGAAAGTATTATATTTAGTTGACGCCCTTCGTAATAGTATGATACTTAGTAAATCTTGTTATTTTTAAGTGCAATATGATAGTTAATGCACTTTATAATAATAATAATATTTAATAAATATTGAGTTTTTATAATATGATATAGTTAAACTGTGCTAATTTTTTAGCATGATATAATTAAATTGTATTATTTTTTATAGTACGATAAAGTTAAATTGTGTTGTTTCTAACTCAATCATAGTTATTAAACCCGATCCAGGTAATGACGTGGTCAAGGAGCCGGGTCTCGAGTTTTATGGGTCATCCCGGAAAAATTTAAAGTAATATATTTAAAATTTTAATATTTCATAAAAATTATTAAAATAAAGAAGAAATTTTCTTAATGGCATTTAACTAGAAAATATATGCTTCTAATTCAGTCATATTTTATAATAAAACAATTTCCTCATAATAGTAAATTTGAGAAGAATAAAAGAAAAATAAGTGAACATGGTTTTTTTTTAATATATTTATGAATAATGTCGTATAGGTGAATAGTACCCGTAAACACGAATAACTTTGTGTATTAACAACACCAACCAAAAGGCTCTGATACCACTGTT
>NW_011499894.1:1169453-1230531 GCF_000495115.2 Populus euphratica
GGAACACACAAGAATTTACGTGGTTCACCCAATTGGGCTACGTCCACAAACAAGTATAGAAGGATTTTATTAAGTAATGTGAGAATTACAACCTCTCTCTAATAATAGGAGAACAACTAAGAATCTCTCTATTATTAGGAGAAAACACCTCACTTACTCTATCACAAATACCTCACAATTTTGTGGGATTACTCTCTCTTCACTCTCTTCTTCTTCTCTCTATTTTGGTGTGCATATAGGCTTGAATGCATTGCCTATTTATAGGCAAGAGTGAGGGTATAATGGTCATAAATTTAGGAGGAATATATGCCTAACAACTCATCCTCCACTCATACTCCACCAATTACAACTCATCTCCCACTCAAATCCCATCAATTATGCCACCTAATTAAATGGCTTTACATCTTCCATATGCTCTTTCTTTTGATTTTTTGTTGTTTGAGATTTTTTTTTTATTCATGCTAGATCTGCGCTCCAAAGCCCTCTCTTCCTTCTCGAAAGCACTGATCTAAAGCTTAAGCCATCGCTCACGATCAAACCACTGTTAATTTTTCAACCTCCACAGATCCATACAGAGATAAAATCTTAAATCTATCATGGAGAGTCACTCGGGTCTCACTCGGGTTTGTCTGGGTTTCCCGAGTCATGGATCGACCCGTCGGGTCGATGGGGTTTTAACGGGTCGCTGTACCTGCTGGTCTTTTGAAAAAACCCGAACTGGTCCAGCCACTGGGTCAACTCGCCAGGCTGGTCCAGATTTAATAACTATGAACTCAACCAGTTTAGTGAAATTAATCAACCGGGTATAACAAGAAAAATCTAAAACATACCAAAACTAGGGGACTTGACCTAATAATTTTTTTGATATTTAAAAATCTAACAATTTACATAATGATATAGTAGCTATAATAGAGAAAATGACCTCCAAAATTTTTTATAAAAATTTAAGTATAATTTAACAGTTGAATAAAAAATTATAATATTTTAAATTATTATTTTAATTTGATACGATCAAACCTTCTTTTAAACCTAAACTTGTTTCACTAATTCATAAATATATCAATTAGGTCATTCAAGTAATCTTTTTAGAGCATGTCCTCATGTAATAATTGCATACTCATACCGAATTACTTAGAATTATCCATTAATATGTGAATAATAACTTTTTAAAATTTTAATTAAAGTTTAATTTTTAGTTTACAAGTATGATAAAAAAAAATTCAACTCATAAAACATATTTTGAAGAAAAACTTCTTAAAATTATGATTTTTGTGCAAAAAAGTCAATTAATTAATACAATTAGATTTAATCGGTTAACCAATTAAGGTAGAAAATTGAAGTTTGATTATGCCACACTTTAAAAATACAATATTTATTAAATATCACTATTTTTTAGTGTGATAACTATTTTGTTGTTCTTCATAATAGTGATATCTTATTTCTTTTTGAAATAATAACATTTAATAAATATTATATTTTTAAAATGTGATATGATAAAATTATATTATTTTATTGAATTTGTTTGAAATGGTGTTATTTTATTAAAAAATTTCTTTTACTGGGATAACTTTTTTAAAAAATTCATATATCAATTTTCTATTAGACGGTGGGATGTGGATATATGTTCAAATTTTTATACCGTATGGTTTAAGTATTTTATCCTTTTTTAATTGCAATTATTCCACAAATAAACAAACAATACACGCAGCAGATGAAAATAGCATCTCAAGAAAATTTAGTACCGGGGCAAAACGATATTAACCCCCACATAAATCAGCTTAAACTATTAAATAATAACCTAATATATTATATATATTAACTATCAACCCCTTCATCTTCATGCAATTAGACTTTACCTTAAAGATTTGCATAAGAATTGATTATGATGTCAGCTGATTTTGATGAATTCCGACGTAATTATGGTATAAATATTGGTCCCTCCTCCACCATTGCTATCCCAAATCAAGAAAAAGTCAAGAAAGAAAAGATCCAAGCATTCTCTAGAACATTAAATCAACAAATTAAGTAAAGGTTAAATAATAACATATAAATACAGCTCAGAATTGAGGGACATGATCATGTAAATTCAAGCCCTCCAAACTGCCGATAGAGCACCACCTTGTCTCATTTTCACAGGAATTAAATTACTCGAGACTCCCACCATGGCCCGCCTGTTATCATGCCTGAAAGAAAAATATCTCAATTATTTTAATTCCACCCGACAATGATTTCCACCTGTCAAGATCTTGAGCCATTCAGGACACAAACTTGTTCGATCTTTAACACCTAACATGATATAAAAACCCACTTCCGGTCCCTCACTAACCTTCACACCATTTCTTGATAATCAGCTCGTCTCCGTCACTGAGCGTGCTTTGTGCTCCTCTCCGATAACAAAGCGTTACTCCTGGAATACCCTTCTTTTGAGTTCACAAGAAAAGAAAAGGAAAACCCTGCTTGCTAAGCCCTCTTGGTCTTCCAAGCTTGAAAGCAGAGTTTCTTGCTCGGCTAGCAGCAAGAGATCCTTTTTTTTTTTTATTGGTGAGTTTTTATGAATATCTTGATGGGAACTTATCTTAATTCCTTTGCTCTCGGAGAAACTAGTCGGCTTGTTTCTATCAAAATAGACATTGCTAGTTTTCATGGTGCTCTGATATTGGAAGAGGCATGATAGCTTCCCGGCGAAGTCCTCTTAATTTCTCATCTACATCTGCTTAATCTGGCGTTGGTGATTAAATTGGAACAAAAACTAACTCTATTTTAAGCTTAAAACATTCATGAATCAGAAATCAAGAATCACTGCGATTCTTCAATTTGTTTAAGCGTTTGTTAATTGAAGTTATTTAATTAATTACCTCTCTACCTTCTTTTTTTTCCCTTTCCTGCTTCGATAAATTTGTTTAAGCTTATGTTAATTGAAGTTATTTAATTAACTAGCTCTCTACCTATTTTATTTATTTTTTTCCCTCTCCTGCCTCAATACTGCCATTTTGAAGCTTTCTTCGAGCTGCTTGTGCTCTCAAATCATAATTATCAACTTTGTCACTGTCATAACCCAATTTTTGACTAACTTCATTTTTTTTATTTTACTATATATAAGAGTTTTGTTTCGGCTTTTGGATGTGAAATTTTGAAGTTTGTTTCTGTTCTTGAATCCACAGGAAAAATGGCTTTACAGCTAAAAGCGAACCACAAACAAACAGAAATGGGAGTATGAAACCATTGTGGTCCTCTGTCTTTACTGCTCCCCACAAATCCACCCTTTTCTTTATTTTTAATTTCCTTTTGAAGTCCTTTATTTATTGTGTATTTTCGCAGAACTCCTTGAATTCTATCTAATTTTCGAACAACACCCCCCACAGAAATCCGAGAGGGATATTTTTGTTCTTTTTCCATAAAAGGCTAAAACCCCGACTAACCGAAAACTCCAAAAACTTAGATTTATTTCGCTGTCCTATCCCCAAATATAAATGTATATGTAAGTTTTTTTTTCCTAATACCGATTTAACGTCTATTTTTTGTTTTTGGAGATACTCAAACATCCCATTAGATTTGATTCTTTGTATTTTTGAACCATTACTTGGAAAGTAACGTAAAAGATTAATTGGTTTCTAGTTTGTACATATTTTATGGTAAGTGAGAGAAGGAAGGAAAGACAGAAATGATGAGGATTGCAAGAATCCAACAACAGCAGCCACTTAAGTGGATACCTTTGTGGAAGTGGGGTGGAAGGATTTTCAACAATTTTCGCAGAAACCATCGAAAAGCTGAACTAGCATCCTTATAAATTACCCTTTTCCTCGCATTACCTTCCAATCAAGAATCACACAACCCCTTTAGAATCATATTTAGTAGGCAACCATTTTATACCCTTTTGAATTTTTTGGTCACTCAATCTTCTTGGGTTGGGTTGGGTTTCTTCTTCTTACTATTTATTTTTGGGCTGTGCAGTAACTAAGTGTAAGACAGCAACAATGACGGTGACACCAATGATTTCAATCAATGATGGGAACCTCGTGGTTCATGGGAAGACAATTTTAACTGGAGTTCCTGATAACATTGTTTTGACTCCTGGCTCTGGTGTTGGACCTGTTGCTGGTGCTTTTATTGGTGCCACCGCTTCTCATAGCAAAAGTCTCCATGTTTTTCCTGTTGGGGTTTTAGAGTAAGCATCTCCTTTCATTGCTGATGATGTTAGAATAATCCGTATATATATATTTTTAATTTCGTTTCAAAAATCGTGCAATAAATTAGAAGTTAAAAATTGTGTTTAGTTAAATTTTTGTTGGTGAATATAAGACATAATGGCTTGATGCCCGCGGATGGTTTGTTTTAGTTTACATTTAGTCACGCGGACTAAGACTAAGTAATAGTTTGATGATGGATATGCGGATGGTTTTTGAATTCTTGGAGACGCTTACATTCAATTTTGGTGGCAGGGGTCTTCGTTTTATGTGTTGTTTCCGATTCAAGTTATGGTGGATGACCCAGAGAATGGGGAAGTGTGGGAAAGATATTCCACTGGAGACTCAATTCATGCTAGTGGAAAGCAGGAGTGGTGGTGAAGAAGTTGATCAAGATGATGCACAGACAATCTACACTGTTTTCCTTCCCTTGCTTGAAGGCCAGTTCCGTGCTGTACTGCAAGGCAACGACAGGAATGAGATGGAGATTTGCCTTGATAGCGGTGAGTTGATTAAAAGTGTCTGTGTAAACTTATATGCACCTGCCCATGAGTGTAATCCTTTTTAATCTAGTCTCATTCCATCGGCTGGTATTGAATGAGACCACAACACAGACTTATGGGTTGTACCTGTCATTAGTCACCATATTGCATATGGCAAAAACTACTGTTAGTTCAGTCCCATCCTGCTGGCCATTAGTGAAGCAGACTAAATTCTGAAATTCTGGGTCGGAGCTCATGGATGCGAACACTATCAGGCTGGAGAATCAGTCAATTACTCCACCATTCAAATGAATCAATTTTACGGAGTGCATTTCAATTGGAAGAAATAGATAGAAAGGAACGAGTTTGAAAGAGCCGAAACGACATGTTTTTTTTTCGTGGTTTGGTGTGGTTTTGCAGGGGATAGTGCTGTTGAGACCAATCAAGGACTTAACCTGGTCTACATGCATGCTGGGACTAACCCCTTTGAAGTCATAAACCAGGCTGTCATGTGAGCTCTAGACTTTACCTTAATCCAAACTTGCATTGAGTTTCAATTTTAGCTTGTAATCACCATTTCCCTAACAACTTATGAAAACAGGGCTGTGGAAAAATATATGCAAACTTTTCTTCATCGGGAAAAGAAAAAGGTAAGTGATTTATTTTTTATTTTTGAGTATGTTAACTCCATTTTTAATCAAGTTCGGTTGTAAGTTCATCATTTCAATCTAATGTTGTGTTCTGTTGATCTTGCGCAGCTGCCCTCTTTTCTTGACTGGTTTGGCTGGTGTACTTGGGATGCCTTTTACACGGATGTCACCGCTGAGGGT
This sequence comes from Populus euphratica, assembly GCF_000495115.2. Lineage (NCBI taxonomy): Eukaryota > Viridiplantae > Streptophyta > Magnoliopsida > Malpighiales > Salicaceae > Populus > Populus euphratica. The sequence goes on from NW_011499894.1 coordinate 1,174,950, forward strand.
GTCAAGGAAGGCCTTGAGAGGTAATTCAGAAATAATATGGGACATTGAATTAGATCCTGATCATACATGAAATAGAGACTTAGATCTACCAACACTGAGATTGAATGACTAAATTGGTTCCTATTGTGACTGCAGTCTGTCAGAAGGAGGGACTCCCCCGCGATTTTTGATCATTGATGATGGTTGGCAACAGATCGAAAATAAAGCGAAGGAGGATGCTAATGTTGTTGTACAAGAAGGAGCACAGTATGGACTCTATATTTCTCTCTTACACAGGCACACACTTGTGGAGATGGCCCAAGTGTCGGGATGCTAAATGAAAAGTTAAAAATAATAATAAAAATATATTATTTTAGCTTCTTAAAACTTATTTTACAAATAAAATGCTATTTTTTCATTTTTCTTACAAAAATATCACTCCTACATGTATTGCAAAAATGATAAAATAATATTGATTGTAATAGTGGTTTTTTTCTTTGATTTTTTTTAAATCCATGATTTTTTAGTTTGTTTTTTATAATACTATCTTATTTGACGACTTGTGCTTGGAAAGTTTATTCGGGTTAATTTAGTTATTTTTTTATTGTATTTTAATTAATTTTTTAATTTTATTTTTTAATATTAAAATAATTAAGAACCGTTTGAGTGATATTTAGATATGTTAAGTCAATAAATCACATCGAGTTATTAAATCATATATATTACTAATTTGATTTTTCTAAATAGCATCTCCAACGAGAGATGCTCTTAGGCATAATGCGCTAGCTGGGAAACTTTTCTAGAATAATAGTTATCCATTTTGATGTTATCGTGATTTTGCTGATAATATCTAATTACTTGAGTGCTTGCAACTTTCTTTGTTGAAGATTTGCAAGTAGGCTTACTGGAATAAAGGAGAATTCGAAATTCCAGAAGAACTGTGAAAAGAACGAGCAGGTGATTGGACTGAAGCATGTTGTGGACGATGCTAAGCAATGCCACAATGTGAAGTGAGTGATCTTAGTTATATTTGAACTATCTATTTGCTACTGTACCAGCGGCCCACTTTCATGAAAATTTTTACCTTAATAAAGAAGGGTTGTCTACAGTTCCCTTTGGTGCAGGGGATGTTAGTATCATGCATCCACAAGATAAAGAAGGGAAGAGGATTAGCTCAAAGCAGGATATAATTTTTTTATTTCTCATTTTGCTTTATTTTCTGTTACAGGTATGTTTATGTATGGCATGCTTTGGCTGGTTACTGGGGTGGAGTTAAACCAGCAGCTGCTGGTATGGAGCATTATGATACTGCACTGGCTTATCCGGTTCAATCTCCTGGTGTTATAGGCAACCAACCTGACGTTGTTATGGACAGCCTATCAGTTCATGACCTTGGTTTAGTGCATCCAAAGAAGGTTTTCAACTTCTACAATGAGCTCCATGCCTATTTAGCATCATGTGGGGTTGATGGAGTAAAAGTTGATGCTCAGAACATTATTGAAACACTTGGTGCTGGCCATGGTGGAAGAGTGTCTCTCACCCGTAGCTATCACCAAGCTCTTGAGGCCTCAATTGCAAGAAACTTCCCTGACAATGGATGTATTGCCTGCATGTGTCATAACACTGATGGAATCTATAGTGCCAAGCAGACTGCTGTAGTGAGAGCTTCTGATGATTTCTATCCTCGGGATCCTGCTTCCCACACCATCCATATCTCCTCTGTGGCTTACAACACTCTATTCCTTGGCGAATTTATGCAACCAGACTGGGATATGTTCCATGTAAGTGAAAATGAATCAATTCTGTTCCTGTGAGGTCATCAATTTTTGTCCTGATTGTTTTATATACAACTCTTTAGTGGCGCTGTAAGTAGTTTTGATTCATCTATGTAACATGGAATCCATGGTTTGCAGAGTTTACACCCAGCTGCCGAGTATCATGGGGCTGCTCGTGCTATTGGTGGATGTGCAATCTATGTCAGGTATTCTTTTTGTTGTTAAAATTATCTTCTGTTGCCTATCATTTGAAAATATGAAACATATCACAAAGTTCTGACATGGCGATCCTGTGCAGTGATAAACCAGGGAACCACAACTTTGACCTGTTGAAGAAGCTGGTCCTCCCTGATGGATCTGTCCTCCGTGCCCAACTTCCAGGCCGGCCAACACTTGACAGCCTCTTTGCTGACCCAGCAAGAGATAGAACTAGGTGTGTTATTTCTTCTTTGCATGGTGGTCATCTCTATCTTTTACTTTCTCCTCCATTTAAAATCCTCATCCTGGATATCATTTTTGCAGCTTACTCAAGATCTGGAATGTGAACAAATGCACCGGTGTAGTAGGTGTCTTCAACTGCCAAGGTGCGGGGTGGTGCAAGATTGAGAAGAAGACCCGCATTCATGATGAAACTCCAGGTACCCTCACGGGCTCTGTTTGTGCCAGTGATGTTGATTGCATTGCAAAAGTTGCTGGTGCAAAATGGAATGGGGAAACCGTGGTGTATGCCTACAAATCAGGTAATTACTCGACTTGTCCTTCCTAATATAAATTGACTCCTAGAGAGTTCAAATGTCAGTAATGCAATTTAATATGCTAGCCTTGGCCCTCTGTATATGAATGGTAAACAATGCCTGTGGAACTTCCGGGTCTAAATCATGTTAACGTGTTCCTGTGCCTTTTGGATTGCAGGGGAGCTGGTTCGGTTGCCTAAAGGTGCTTCAGTGCCAGTGACACTGAAAGTTCTTGAATATGAACTCTTCCATTTCTGTCCTATCGATGCGAGTCTTTCTCAAACTGATTTTTTTTTTTTCTTTGCTGTTGCCGTATTTTAATTAGACAACCATGATTCACTGAATGATCATGCTATCAATGATGCAGGATATCGCTTCCAACATTTCATTTGCACCAATAGGCTTGCTTGACATGTTCAACACAGGCGGTGCTGTGGAGCAGGTTGAAATCCATATGACTTCTGACAAGGCGCCAGAGCACTTTGATGGTGAAGTCTCCTCAGAGCAGACTACTTCTCTCAGGGAGAACCGGTCTCCGACTGCAACCATTGCACTGAGAGTCAGGGGCTGCGGACGGTTTGGTGCTTACTTTTCCCAGCGCCCTCTAAAATGCACTGTGGGCAATGCTGACACTGACTTCAATCATGACTCTGCCACTGGGCTATTGACCATGACTCTCCCTGTAGCAGAAGAGGAAATGTACAGATGGCCTGTGGAGATACAGGTTTAAGCAGATTGAAGTAATGACATTTTATTAATATCGAGTGGAATATCACCATTCTTAGGAGGGTGTCCTGCATGCATGGAGGTAGGGATGATGGCGGCGCATGACTTGCAAAAGTGATGGATGTAAATTGCATAGCATGGAGTGAGAGAGACCCCCTTGCATTGATGAATAACCAATGGGCATGATATTGCTGTATTCCATTTATCAATAATAGAAGTTCCTTTCTTTCTATATTTCCACTGTGCTATCTTAGTTACCATGGTAACTGCTGTTAGCCCTCTCGTTGCTAAGAAAATGTGACAAAACAGTGGCCATGTGGATATGGGCTTAGAAAATCCACAATCCTTGAACTGTTTGTTTTTTTAAACAATATTAAAATGAAAAATATATTAAATTGATATTAATTTAACAGCTTGACTGCATCATGAACTTTATCAATTTTATCTAGTTTAATAATATATTTTAATTAAAAATATAATACCAAAGATATAAAAATATTTTTTTAAAAAATAAAACTAGAAAAACAAAAAAAAAATAAGGGCATGGCTTGAGTGACCAAGCACACCCGAGCTTTTAAGAGATAATATGTCACATGTCTGTATAGATTCTAGCCACTGCAATGGTGGCTGGAAATTGAAGAATTTTTTTTTAAGAATTTTTTTGTTCTTTAAAAATAACTAATAAAAATCTTAACTTTAAAAAATCAATTTCTAAAAAATAATTTAAAACACAAAGTCAAATTAAGTAATATTTGTATTTCTCAATCTTTGTTCCTTGATCTTTAATTGCTGAAATCAGTGTTAACCAATATTATATATTTCGTTGTTAGAATTTAAAGACCTTTTTCTTTTATCTTTCAAAACCAGTGACTAAAATAATAAGAAAAATAAGATTTTGAATTAAAATTAAAATCACAAAAGTTATAGAGATTTTCAAGGGAGAAAAGGTAAGAGGATTAAAACGAACCTTTTCTTTAATCTTTTTATTAGCTAGTAGATTTCTCTTTGTTTTCCTCTTTTGTCTCATTTGTTTTAGTTTTGTCATTCCTTAACAAATTTTGACTTATTGGCTATTAATATATCTATTAAATGTTATAATTGAAAACAAAAAACCATAGGAATTAAAAAAAATTTGTTGGTTGAGCTACAATGAAATACTCAGGGGTTCTAGTATATTTAGCATATATATGTATATATAAAATTACACTTATAAGTCGAGCCTTTTTGGTTCTCAACAAATTCATTCCACTAGAAATCTTACACCTTTATAACAGGTTCAAAACATCTTTAGTTCATTAGATATTGTAATAACTAAATTATATTTTTGTTAATTTACCCATAATCATTAATTAAAACAAAATCTATATAAGAGATCATAAATACACTATCCATGCACTCAAAATCTATAAGAGATCAGGAATACACTATAAATTTATTATTTTGCCCTCCACAAGTGAAACCATATAACTAGCTTTGAGGGATAAAATGTTTTTTTCATGAAACCATTTGTCATCACAAGATTTAATGAAGGTAGAATGACTTTTTAACTTTTTATCTACATAGTGTAATAAATAAAATACCCTTTAAAGTTAAACTTCTTTCACTGTTTGGGCAGAGGCATTTTAAGTTTTTAAACTTTCTTAGCACAATATAATTACTACAATACTTTTAGAATATAAAAAACTATATCTTAGGTCAAGGGCTTTTTGATCCTTTTGTTATGGTTTTTTAATCAATATTATATGAAGTTAGGGGTATGTAGGTATTTTGATAAATAAAGTAAAAGAAAAAATTTTTGGCGCCTTCAATGCACATGCTATCATGTAAGAGGCACGAGCAGCAACTCTCGATGATAAAAACAAACAACTATTATTATTTCTACCGATGATTTATATAGAGGTACATCCATGAAAATGACACATATGAAGCTTTTTATGATGGTTAGGCGGTGTTTGAATTTTTCCTCCCTTTTTTTTCTCTATATTCCCCTAGAAAAAAGTGTTAACCCAACCAAGAATAATAGTTGTCCTCTATTTTTTTTATTCTAATTATGCTCTTTAATCTTTTGGTTGCTATCTATTGTTTTGAATATTTTTTTTTTTTGAATTTCATCCCATAACATTTTATCCTATTTGATATTTATATCAAATTTAGTCTCATTCTTTTTATTATTTTTTTAATTGTTTTCAATTATATCTCTTATCATTTGATTTAATTTAATTTTTATATTAAGTTTGACCTTATTCTTTTAATTTATTTTTTCTTTGTTTTATTTTCAATTTATTCCTTTAATATTTGGTTTATTTAGAATTGAGCTTTGTTAATTTTTTTGATGCAGTAATCTCAGTCTCAAGACCCGGGTTACGTATATGAAATTTTAACTCAGATTGATATCGATCTTTTTTATATTTTTTTTTCACTAACTTTATTTTTTAATTTCATAATTCAACATTAATTTTATTGAAAATTAAGAATATTTATTATTATGTTTTTAATTTCTATGATGATAACTCGACCTCACAGTCCGGGTCACATTTGTTATGCTAACTTGGATTGACTCGATATTTTTATATTATTTTTTTTAATTTTTATATTAAATTTATTTGTTATTATTTTAATTTATTTATTTTTAAATTAATTTTTATCTTTTAATATTAAATTATTTAGAATTGAACTCTCTTATTTTTTTTATGTGGTCAACCTTGTCCCATGACCTTATGAGTATGACATGTTAGTCCAGGTAGACACTAGTTTTTTTTTTTAATTTTTTTACTCCAATCTCTCTTTCTATTTTAATTTTTAACTTTGAGTTTATTAAATTTTTATTTTTTTATGTTTTTTATAAGAATGCCCTAATTTTGTGATCTGATCACCAGTTTGTTATGCTAATTTGGAAGGGATCAAAAGCTTTTCTTTTTATTTTTCAATTTATTTTCATTTTAGTTATTTAGCATTAGAGTCTCATATAGTTTTTTTCGTTTTAAAACATACTTGCAGCCCTTTAACTTTTTTTTTTTTAGGTTATGAAATAAATCGAATCGGCAGCAGCAAAATACAAGCCAGCCATCTAGGTTTTTACTGTTCTTTCACTTGAATATATATATATATATGGGCTGGACACAGGCTTATAATGCCAACCCATTTATGTCCTCGTGGACTCTATAACATAAAGTCCAAACAAAACCCTAGCAAATTTCTCAATTCTCACCAACGTTTCTCGGCTCCCCTTTCATTACAAAACCTTAGTAGGAAGGTGCCTCTGCAAATTTACTCTCTGCTTTTGCTTCCGATACTTCATTGATTCCCTCTTCTTCTTTTTTTGTCCTCCTCTTTTTGATCTGTTGTCATACTTCTTCCTTCTTCTCTTTTTGGTTTTACTCTGTTCTCATAATAAAACCTTTTTTCGATTTTAATCTTCCTCTGAAAAACCTTGGTTATTTTATCAACTTTTCTTCTACTTCGACTAGTTTAGGCTAGGTCGAGTCGACTTACCGAACCACTCCAAATCTATAACTATGGCAAACTATGCATGAGAAAAGATATGGGCTCCATTAATGGTGACGAGGTCCAACAGGTCTCTTCTAAATTATGAATGATGATCAATGCTGATACAATTTCTTTTGTATTTATGCCCCATTAATGTATGGTTTCATAAGTATGTTTAAATGGTTGTTAAATTAGGTAAGTTTTCTCTTTCTTAACGTTTTCTTATCTGTGAAAGTTTCATTGACGTTGAAACGAAATCCACTGGCGAAACAAGTTTTGGCTGATGTAAGAAAAATTCATTGCGTTCAACTTCCCCGGCCAGTCCCTTTCTCCTGTAAATAAACATTTAACCCTGTCTCTATCTGGCTTGTCATCATGTGGATTGCTTAGTGATTGATAAAAGTCGATGTTTATGCTCTTAATTGATTAAACTGTCAAGTATGATCATTATACAGTTACATCAGTGCCTTACCTTGTTCAAGTTCCCAATTGTATCTGTGTCTAAAAAATCATCCTCTGCTCACTCGAGGGCCCACTAATACAGGTGGCGATCCCAGATGGGATGCTAAGCTGTGTTCCATTAACCTAACATGCCCCTTTATCTGGAAAATCATTCCCATAATTTGTCTAGTCATTATTGGTATTAAGAGAGACGATACAAGTGTGTAGAACTCAACATGGGGGCGCTGGTATTAAAGTCTTGCATTTCATGATTCCATGGAGACTAACACCTTAGAAAGTTTAGTCATCAACAAATGTTCTCTACACCAAAGTTATTCCCCTCCACTACTCTAGACAAATAGAGTACGAAAGCATTAAGTTAGCCATATCTACACACATTTCAAGGTCAGATGACGACATATCAAAATCTGACACGTACCAATCCTATAAACCCACATGCAAGAGACAATTATATTTACTCCCAGATCAAACCCTAGCCAGAATCATATCGGGTTGATGTACACGCACACACGAAATATACAACCCTCGGTGTCCCCAGCTCCTCTTGATAACCTTGTTTGCAAGAACTAACAACATATGCAACGAACCAGATGAGTGTCATCAGCAACAGCCGCAGCAGAGCGAGTAGTATGATCAGGAATATTTAGGGGCACATGAGGAAAATTAGGATAATCACCAGCAATCTTTCGTGACCTAATTCTAAGCAGTTTGATATCATGTTGAAAAGTGTGAATTCTATATATAATTCTTAATGTTACAGACTCCCGTGTAGAATCCTGAGTAAGCAAGGTGGGAAGCACGCTTGTAACCATGCAAATATGTACAAGAAGCTAATTAAAGATGTTAATATGAATGCAATTTCCTTGTAATCAATCGTGAATTAGTTTTAGTTTCTCTCTCCTTTACACTCTATATTGTGACGCCATTGATTGATAATCATCGCTTTTGTGTGTGCACACACGCAAGGTATCAACTGTCAAAATTCTCATGGTTTCTTCAAACAAAAAAGAAAAATGGGGAATGAGTTATATGGACATTGTTCTTGTCCAATACAAGGTCCAAAATAGAAATAGTAGACTGTAAGAACTTTATTTTGCTTTTCCTGAAAACCAACTAGAACCTGCTGCTATATGAGCTACATGTATGAGCTACATGTTTAGCCACCCATGATCGATTGAAAATTAATTCTTACGATTATCTACCTTAATTAATCTTCTCTTGCAAATTAATAACAAGTATGAAGTGAATTAATTACAGTAAAAAAATCAGTTCAACCTAAAAATTTAAATTATTTGATAAGATTTTAAAATATAATTTATATTATTATTTAATATAATTCCTTAAACATTAAATTTGAAACTTTCACAGGTTCATAGTACTTTATGCTTAATTTACTACAACATTTAATAGTTTTATCGATAAAATTTTTCTATTGACGTGAGATTACCATTCCGTTAATGACAATTTTACTAGTTAATTCACCAATGAAATAACGTTCATAAGTAATTCCATCATGTGTCAGTAAAAAAAATAAAAAAACTAATGGTTTTATAGACAAAAAATGTGTGCAAAAAGAAATCTCCTTTTATTCCTTCAGTATTTTTCTTAGAAAAATTGTTATATAACAAAAAAAATACCGTATGCAATTCCGTCAGTGATTATTTAAAAATATTTTTTTTAAAAATATATTTAAAAAAACTAGAAAATAATTAAATTAATAGAAATCAACACTCCATAATACTTAGAATTGAGTTGCTTGAAAAATAAAAAAGAAAATTAACTAAAACATTTTACAACAAATAAATAACGCAAAAAATAAAACAACAACAACATTGATTTCATATGAAAAAAAATCCTACAACAACATTCATACAATTATTAAGAACAAAATTAAAAAATATAATAAAAAAACAAATATAATAAAAAAAATAAAAATTAAGAAAAAAAATCTTACCTTAAAGTAATAAGAGTGAAGTTAAGGAGAAAAAAATAAATTCATAAAGCATGTTAATTAAAAAAAAAAAAGAAAAAAAAAAAAAAAGAAAGGAAAAAAAAAAAAATTAAAAAAACATATTAATTAAAAAAAAAAAAGAAAAGAAAAAAAAAAGAGAAGACATATATACCTGAGAGTGGAGGAGAGAAGAGAAAAGAAAGAAAAAAAGTGTTATTAATGTTTTTTACATAAGAAAAAGAAGAAGAAGAAGAAGAAGAGCATGCTCGTTTGTTGTGAAATGAGATATTATATTTATTGGGGTATTATACTAACGGTTTTACCGATGGAGAATTATATATTAATATTTCTAACCATTCCATTAATAATTTTATTTATAATATTTAATTTAAATTCTCAATTTAATAAAAAATGTCAGAAATTATCAAATATTATCGATGACTTTTCAATCCGTTAGTGATTCCGTCTATAATATTTAATTAAAATTTTTAATTTACTTGAAAATTTTCAAAAACCCACCAAATAACTCCAACAAATTTTTAATCCGTTGATAATTTGATCTATAAAAAACAGTAATTAACAGTGCAATTAGGAAGCGAATAGTTCCAATGCTCTTTGAAAAATACCAATGGAATGTTCTGTCGGTGATTCCATTTGTAATTGACATAATGAACAGTGTAAGGAAGAAGTGAACAATTTACGAAAGATTTTACCAATTGATGTAATTTGATTGGTAATTTTGTTGGTATAAATGACATGTCATCTTATTTTTTGGCTTTATTTTAATTTTGTTTTTCATCATAATTCTCTCGGTATATACCAATGAAATGTTTCATCAGTGATTCTCTTTGTAATTGACATGATAAACAGTGTCAGAGAGTCTCTCGGTATATACCAATGAAATGTTTCGTCAGTAATTCTCTTTGTAATTGACATGATAAACAGTGTCAGAGAGAAATGACCAATTTACAAACTATTTTACTATCGGAATTAATTTCGTCAGTAATTTTGTTGATATAAATGATATGTTATCATATTTTTAGCTTTGTTTTAATTTTTTTTCTCATCATAATTCCATCGATATATACTGAGGGAATATTCTGTCAGTGATTCCCTTTATAATTGATATGATGAACTGTGTCAATGAAATATAAACAATTTATCAATGATTTTACCGATGAAATAATTATGTTGGTATAAATGATATATCATCATATTTTTTTTACTTAGTTTTAATTTTTTTTCTCACTTTTTTTTTACTTTGTTTTAATTTTTTTTCTCATTGTAATTTTCTCGGTATATACCGAGAGAATATTTTTGTTGATAAAATTTACTGTAATTTACCGATGAAAATATTCTATCAATATTTTTATTTTTATTTATTAATTTCTTGATAGCAATTTTTATCAAATAAATAGGAATGACAAGATTCAAACTTATGACTACTTGATTATCAAAACTTTAATATTATATTAAAAAATTTCAATTAAAAAATTTAAATTATTAAATAAAATTTTAATATATAATTTGTATTATTCTATGCCAATAACAACGGTTCTCGTATGCACGCAGGCATACAAAAAGAAAAGGATAAGATAATGGATGCCTGCATAGTTAGTCAAGTTGGGCGTTAAACCCATCAAAGATAGGTTATGCCAAGTGCAGAATTTGGGTTCTTATCTTGTGTTGATCAGAATATAATTTGTCGTTAACTTTAATACATGGACGACATACAAAAGAATGCATGTAGATTATGCCAAGAGATCCTTTCGTTGTCTCTGTGATCTCTGGTGTCACAAGCCATGCCTTAAAAGTCATGCTCAAGGACACACAACCATCATTTCTCTCTTTCCTTTCTCTCTATAAATACTCGAAAAACATCATGACATTTTCTTCACTTCCATACCTCTAAAATTTCATTTCCCATGTAACAATCTTTTGCTATACCTTTCAGATTATCAATCCTCTTTCTTGCAAGACAAGAAATATCTAGTTATAATGGCCTTACAACGAGCACTTCTTTATTCATTCTTCATAATCTCCATCTCCATTATTTGTTCCTATAGTTGTTCGCAAGAGGACCCACTTAATAATTACCTTGAAGAACAAGCTTCTGGCTATGATTCTCAAGCTTATCCTTCGTACATTGAAGATGGCGGGTTTAAGGACTTACTTAAGCTACGAAGTGATGTTTTAGGTTTGCAGACGACGTTTAGCAAAGAGGGTAGCAAATCAACTCCAGTTATAACAGTTGGTGTAAAGGACTTTGGAGTTAAAGTTGATGGAGGAGATGATACAGATGACACAGAGGTATTTTCTTCTCAGATAGTCAAGCTAGCTTTACATATATATATATTCCACAAATTAAAGTACATGATTATATAACTATAATCCATTAATATTATTATAGCATGCATGTATATTCATATTTTATTATAAGCATGTGTACATGTGACCATTTATTCTTACATTAATTAAGATTTGAAATAATCTTCCTTTTCATTTGTGCAAATTAGTGCACTGGGAATTCATGCAATATATTCTAATCCATTACTGATTAGCAACTTAATTTCGAGATAATTACTCTTAGAGCATTAATTATTTTACTTTTAAATCTTTAATTTGGTGACAAGTACTGGACCCTAATGTGACAAATGCTTAATTTCTCAGCACTTAATTCCCTAGCTCTGTCTCCTACCAATATTCCTTTTCCACGGCCTTAATTAATTTCTTTTTTTTTCCTTTTCCAAAGAATGCTTGATTCTCTTTTACTTGCTATGTAGGAATATTGCATACCTTCTTTTTATATTTCCTGCAAGTATTAATATAGACTTTATTAATCCTCTCAGATATTTGAAAGGGCTTGGAAGGAAGCTTGTTCTTCCCCTGAAGGTGCTATTATTGATGTGCCCGATTACACTTATCGTCTTAAGCCGATTAGATTCCAGGGTCCTTGCAAATCTAATATTGCATTGCAGGTGAGTTTAAATGCATAAATATTTGAAAGATGCTTCCTCCGTGAGAGATAATTGACCCTTTTTGAAAAACTGATGTCAGGTACATGGAACCATTGAAGCATCTTGTAAACAATCGGACTACAAAAAGGATAGCAGACATTGGATTCTCTTTGATAGTGTTGAGAATTTACTAGTTGAAGGTGGTGGAACTATCGATGGAAATGGGAAGATATGGTGGGAAAACTCGTGCAAAGTTAATAAATCTCTTGTAAGCCATATATATTTATAAACTCAGTGTTTCTTAATGATAATTTAAGGAGTAATTCTTTCATCTTCTCAATTTTCTCCTGATCAAGAGCAACTGAATCTCTTACTTTTTCTTTCATTACCTGCAGCCTTGCACAGAGGCACCTACGGTATGTTCTTTGTCTGTATAGTTCTGCAATTTTTTACTGGCTTTCATCTTATGGCGGTGTGTGTGTGAATTTAATCAAAAGCAGTTTATTTTCCCCTAAATTAAGCTTTGAGAATTAAGTAAGAGTATGAACCTAAGAAATTGTCATTTGGGAAACTATATGTATGCTTTGCATGCAGGCTGTCACCTTCTTTGAATGCCAGAATTTGATTGTGAAGGACCTCAAAATCCAAAATGCACAACAAATGCATGTTACTTTCAAGAAAAGCAATCATGTTCTAGTATCCAACCTCACAATAACTTCGCCAGAAGAGAGCCCTAACACCGACGGCATCCATGTCACAAAGACTAAAAACATCCAGATTAAAGATTCAGTCATTGGAACAGGTATGCTGTTATTACACCCCCCCCCCCCCCCCCCCCCGGGCCTCTCTCTTTCCAGATTCATTCCTTCATCGCATTTTTCTTGACTGTCCTGTGTTCTCGCTTATGGTTAATGAAGGTGATGATTGTATATCAATTGTAAGTGGATCACATAATGTGCAAGCCACGGGCATAACTTGTGGACCAGGTCATGGAATCAGGTCTGAATTATTAATTAAACACCAAACCTTAACCTTCTATGAACTGATATTTTTCTTTCTGGTATATTACTTATTTCCTTTGCTAATATATGTGTATGTGTTTCTGAACGTATTATCTAATATTTCTCTTTCAATTTCCTTTCTATCAATAGTATTGGAAGCTTAGGAGCACATGATTCAAAAGACCATGTTTCAGGAGTTACTGTCAATGGTGCCAAGCTTTCCGGTACCGCAAATGGTGTTAGGATCAAAACATGGCAGGTAATATTTACTATCCTTAATTAATTCACTTTATCAACAATATCGATTTGCATCGGATGCCATTCAATCAAAATTTAAGCTCAGTTATGATCGTAATTAATATGCAGGGAGGGTCTGGGAATGTAAGCAACATCAAGTTTCAGAATATTGAAATGAACAAGGTCACCAACCCCATTATAATAGATCAAAACTATTGTGACCAGGATAAACCATGCAAACAACAGGTGAAGAACTCTACCCTACAGGATCTTCACAACTAATTAACATTGCCCAATACCCTTAATTTAGTTCTTAAAATGATTTCTTGATCATGGCATGCAGAGGTCAGCACTTCAAGTGAAAAATGTGATGTACAAGAACATAAAGGGGACTAGCGCTTCTGAAGTGGCTGTGAGATTTGATTGCAGCAAGGCTTATCCATGTCAAGGGATTCTATTACAAGATATTAATCTTGAAAGAGCAGGAGATAGAACGGCCAAAGCTTTGTGCAACAACGTTAAATTAGCTATGTTGGGAGTGGTTTATCCAAAATGTTCTTGATGGAAAAATAACTAAATTCCAGAGAGAGAGAGAGAGGGAGAGAGAGCTAGAACAAGGTATGAAAGAATTTCCTAGTGGTTAGAGAATCGAATCTTTTCAAGTGTTTACTTTATTTTGACGTTTCTTTTGTTTTAATTTTCTCAGGTTTCATTGTACATATATGATAGCTAGCCAGTCATTGATCAACTAATGTGTACATAATTGAAGAAACAAATAATTTATTGTTTTGTGTGTGTGTATACGCACAAATGTATGTACATTAGAATAGTTGATTGTTAATAACAAATATTTGTATTTTTTTAATTCCATGGATAATTTTTATTGATCACATTTTCAGTAGAATTTCTTTTGTAAAAATCTCGTTTATTTAGTGAAGTAATCCCACAAATTATTAAATATTTAACTGTTCATGTTAACAATTAACTAAATTAATTTATTTTTTAATCGTTTGATTAACAATTTTGTGTTGTAACTTATTAACTAGACTAGAGTTATGTTGAGGCTGCAAGTTTGAGAATGGGGACAGAGTAACAACAAACGACGTCATTTATCGGTTCTTTTGCCCCTTATTAAAAGAATAAAAAAAAATACAATCACATGGGCACGGGCTTTTCTCTGGCTCCCACTTTTGGTCTTATTAACCAGCCCACCTTAGCTCAAGCAAGAATGAGTTTTTTTTTTAATTATTCTTTTAATTTTTTTTTAATTCTCTTCCTTTAATATTAATTTAATATTAGATTTTTATATATTTTTATTAATTAATATTTAATTTATTTTTATATTTTTATTATATTATAAAATAAAAAAATAATTCAACCTAGTAGATTTTATAGCTTGATTTATAAGTTTTTATAACTTTTTTTTTTAATTTTAATTTTTAATATTATGTTAGTTAATTTTATCATTTTATAAAATAATTTAAATTTTTTATTATATAATAAAATAAAAATTTAATTTAACCCAATAAAACCCATAATCTAAATAAGTGTTATGAGTTGACTAGAATGAAAATGACATATTTTTAATTTGATTTTTTATGTAAATTTATCTAGTAAATTATATCATTTAAGTTAAAACTAAAGTTAAGTAAATAACTAGGTTGAAACGTTTCAAGTTGTAATTATTATGTCGAGTTTAATAATAATATTAAAAAAATTGACAATCTATGTAATATTTTTTTATATTTCAAAAAAAAATTGGATCCAACCTACAATGAAAGAAAGCACGGAGAATATATAATAAAATAAAAAATTAATTTAACCCAATAAAACTCATAATCTAAATTGTAAGTGTTATGAGTTGACTAGAATGAAAATGACATATTTTTAATTTGATTTTTTATATAAATTTATCTAGTAAATTATATCATGTCAAAATAATTTTTATATAATTTAAATTAAAACTAAAGTTAAGTAAATAACTAGGTTGAAACGTTTCAAGTTGTAATTATTATGTCGAGTTTAATAATAATATTAAAAAAATTGACAATCTATGTAATATTTTTTTATATTTCAAAACAAATTGGATCCAATCTACAATGAAAGCACGGAGGATAATAAACTAGTAGCTAAATATTTAAAAAAATTATCAAGTGAAATATTTTGATAACTTAAGTATTTTTTATTGAATAATATCAGATAATAGATTACATGGTTAAGAAATTTTGCTATTTTATTTGATTTTTCTAATTCTAATCTTGAAATTAGTATTTAATGGAATTTATTTTTTAAAATATCAAATTAATATAAATTTTATTATTAAAATTGTTTAAAATAAATATTTAATTTTAGTTAATATACAAATTACTTTAAAGATATTTATTATGTAAAATTAAAAACATTGAATCATTGGCCTTAGCCGCCACGCCCCCCCCCCAACACACACATCTTTTCATGTATTTGACCCCCGGGTAAACGTCACTCCTTCAATCAAGTCCTTGTAGTTAAACAAATATTTATAAAAAAATAGTTTTATTTAAAAAAAAAATTCCGGAAAAAAAATTATTTTCTAATATTTGATAGTATAATAAAAAATAAATTGAAAAACATTTTCCAGTATTTGGTTATGTTATAAAAAATAAGATAAAAAATAACTTATTAATATTTTTTTTTCTTAAATTTATTAAAATAATGAAGATCAAATCTTACAAATTAAAAGGTTGAATGAGAATAAAATTAAAAAAAATATGATTCATAAATTATCTCAAATAAAATAAATAATAATCAGAATAATAAAAATCAAATTTAAAAAAATAAAATAATAATAATAATAATAATAAATATTTTATAAATTATTTCAAATTAAAATTTTATAAATTATTTAATATAAAATAAGTAACAATAAAAAAATGAGCATCAAATTTGATAGATAAAAAATTTTAATAAAAAAATTATAAGAGAAAATAAATAGTAATTATAAAAATAAGGATCAAAATTAATATAAAAATTAGATTTCAATAGATAAAATTGAAAAATAAATATTCAAAATAAAATATATATAACAGTTAAAAGTTTAAGGATCAAATTTGATATAATCAGTAAATAATATGATATTTTTAAATTTTTTATAATTTTTAGAAAATATTTTTCACTCAAATTTTTTAAGAAAATATTTTTCTGAAAACCAAATCAAATTTTTTTAATTAAATTTTTTTTATTAATTAAATTTTTTAATAATAAATAAACATAATAAAAAAAATTTAGAAAATGGTTCACGTAAATCAAACAAACGCAGCCAAAAATTTCAATTGATGCTAACAGTTTCTGCCAGCTCATCATTCTCTAGGCAAAACCCCACCATTTTTACACAGTTCCAAGCGTTTACTTTAACACCAACACCCTCCATTTCTCAATTTTCCGTCCAAAACTCGTGGCATATCAGTAAATTCACATATCCAGTGTTACCTCAACGCGAAGACTCACCATGGTCATTTGTTTGGATCCTGTCGGGTTACTGCAGAGGAAAGAAAAGGACCCCTACGAGGAACTACATGATAAAACATCCATTCATATTTTGCCACGTCAAAAAGTCCGACACTTTATTCTTACGTGGCAAGTTCTGATAGAAGCAAGTACTGTAACTTAAATATCTCCAACCTTGCACCTCAACAAGTTCCAGTTTGCACGTTTTTCTTTTTTGGCAGCTTTTTTTATTCTTCTCTACATTATTTATAAAAAAAAATACGAAGAAATGGAGGGGGACGGGCAGTGTGGATCTGTGTCGGCCCTTGTCGTGTCTCTCTCGAAGTGTCGGTGCGTGAATAAAAACTTTTATAGTCTACTAGGCCTTAATTATTTGTGTGGCATCATCAGAACTCCATTGGTCATCAATGGAGGGGCGCCTTTAAAAATAGCTGCTTTCAAGATTTTGTGACTAGGGATAGAGCATTTTGCTTGATTGCTTAAAGGGGCAGTAATGGATCTAGAAGGAGATGATGCTTCCGGGGTTAGTCACATTTTAATAACTTTGCTTAGTGTTACTGGGATTGATAGATAGATAGTAGACACTCAATTGGTTGGATTGCGATGTATGAAGGGTGTTGTGCATTGCTGTTTTCAGTACCTTTTGGTGAAATGTTTAATGTGATCCAATCGGGAAGAAATTTTTGTTCTTAATGCCATGGTTGGATTCTTGAAAGAATATAGAGAGGGAAAGTGGAAGTGGGATTTTGTTGCTGTTCTTGTTTCCTTTAGTTAATTATTGTAGATGAAACTATTTCGATGAATTTTATATTCAGTCTACAGATCCAAATGGGATTTAATGTATAGCTCTAAATATGTTTAGCTTGTTTGTCAGGTATCTTTGGTTGAGTGTAGATCATGATGCTATAATTTAGATGCAAACAGCTGAAACTTTTGCTTGTGTAATAATCTAAATCTGTCTGCTTGATTGTTAGTGGTTCTTAATTTTCTCTCTTTTGTTCCTATGGAAAAATCCGTTGGTTTGCTGCACTTAGAATCAAGGAAGATAGTTCCTCTTTTTTTAATATAATATATTTGAACTGCTTGGAAATTCTGCTGTCTTTGTGTTTTGCGGGAGCAATTATGAAATCTGTTCCTAGGTGCTTTTAATCTATGAATTTACTTTTGACTTTGGGTGTTTTGCTTGTTGTTCAGCCAAAAAAAATCCAGGTCTGCCAGATCTGCAGTGATGATATTGGCAAGACTATAGATGGAGAGCCCTTTGTTGCTTGCCATGTATGTGCATTTCCAGTTTGCCGTCCATGTTATGAGTATGAGAGGAAAGATGGTAACCAGTCTTGTCCTCAATGCAAGACCAAATACAAGAGGCATAAAGGTTAGTCCAGCACCATTTGTCGCTGCTTTTGCAATTTATGCTTAGGTAGATAATGTGTCCGTGATACATTTTGTTCTTCATCATCAGGAAGCCCTCCAATTCAAGGGGAAGAAATGGGAGATGCTGATTCTGAAGATGTAGGAAACAAGTCAAACCATCACATATCAGGCGTTCAAGATGAGAAACAAAAGATAGAACGTATGTTGGGTTGGGATTCGAGTTCTGGTCGGAAAGAGCATCTTTTAACCACAAACTATGACAAAGATGGTTCTCTTAACCATATTCCTTATCTGGCTGGTAGATGTTCGGTAGGTGATGCAGCAATTCGTTGCTTCTAGTTTCTCTTCTCCCTTTAATATCAACGATAGTTGTTGATAATATTTATATTTCAGGTTTCCGGGGATCTTTCAGCTGCATCTCCTGAGCGTTACTCAATGGCTTCTCCTGAAAGTGGCATCAGAGGTATGAATATGTACGTGCTAATAAAATATCACTGGGTTCAGATTTTAACGTTTGTATTGGACTTTCTGCAGCTAATATAAGGGTGGTGGATCCAACAAGGGATTCTGGCTCATTGGGGTTCGGCAATGTAGCCTGGAGAGAGAGGATTGATGGCTGGAAGATGAAGCCAGAGAAGAATACTGCTCCGATGAGTGTTAGTAATGCACCATCTGAAGGCAGGGGTGGCGGAGATTTTGATGCCAGCACTGATGTACTCATGGATGATTCTTTACTGTAAGTGCCTGAAGCACAGTGTAAAACTGATTCTTTTACGCACATAGTCTCTTTATTATCTGCCTAACAGCATTCACACATTATCTATATGAAGCTGACTTTTCTTCCCTGTCCTCCTCCAGTTTTTCCTCTCTCGGTCTCTCCCTTTTGGCTTTGCAAATCCAGTAGTTTTAATTGCGATCATATTTGTTTTTTTTTCCTCAGTTGTTTTCTTGTATTCATTCCATTGTTGTAATACAGAAATGATGAAGCCCGCCAGCCTCTCTCAAGGAAGGTTTCTATTCCTTCCTCTAGGATTAACCCTTACAGGATGGTCATAGTTTTGCGGCTTGTTGTCCTTTGCATTTTCTTACACTACCGTTTAACAAATCCAGTGAGGAATGCTTATGCTTTGTGGCTAATATCCGTTATCTGTGAGATATGGTTTGCAATATCATGGATATTGGATCAGTTCCCTAAATGGCTTCCTGTGAACCGTGAGACATATCTTGACAGGCTATCTCTCAGGTAGTTTTTCCTCTTTCCTATAATCTTGTAAGTTGTAATGTTTTTAAATTTTAATAAAATCCTTAAAAGATTTAACTTCTGGATTTTTGAGTGCCTCACAGATATGAGAAAGAAGGAGAGCCGTCTCAATTGGCTGCTGTTGACATTTTTGTCAGTACAGTCGACCCTTTAAAGGAACCTCCACTGGTCACAGCCAATACAGTACTATCTATTCTTGCAGTTGATTACCCAGTCGACAAAGTCTCTTGTTATGTTTCAGATGATGGAGCTGCTATGTTGACATTTGAAACTATGTCTGAAACGTCTGAATTTGCAAGAAAATGGGTTCCTTTCTGCAAGAGATATGATATTGAGCCCCGAGCTCCAGAATGGTACTTTTCACAGAAGATTGACTACTTAAAAGACAAGGTTCATCCATCATTTGTCAAAGAACGCAGAGCTATGAAGGTAGGAGATTGAGGTTCTAGTGAATGATTTTGATACTCATAAACTTAGCATGTATATATTACTTATCTTACTCCAATGAACTTTCTTTCAGAGAGAATATGAAGAATTTAAAGTTCGTGTCAATGGGCTTGTTGCAAAGGCACAAAAGGTTCCTGATGAAGGATGGGTCATGCAAGATGGTACACCTTGGCCTGGAAATAACATCAGAGATCATCCAGGAATGATCCAGGTTTGTCCATTTTCAAACTAAACTAAGATTTTCCTCGGTCAGAAATGCCTTCTTAGGATAATTACAACCCACACAAAATTCACAACGTTGATATTTTTTGCGTACTGCTCTCCTGTAAATGGTTTTTGGCTTTTCATGTCGGAATCTATAATTTTCTGCTTGCAGTTGAATAATTATGTTTATCCTTCCGTTTCATAGCCTTTTTGTTCTATTTGCTGATTGTTATTTGGGCTTCACAACACAGAAACTACTGTTTTAAGCAACCTTGCCTTTTTTTTATTTATACTTCTCTTGGATCAATTTTTTCATTTTAAAATCAACACATGTCATGGTGTCTAATCCTATGTCCATCATAATTTGCAGGTTTTCTTGGGCCATAGTGGAGGACTTGACACTGAGGGTAATGAACTTCCACGGCTAGTGTATGTGTCCCGTGAGAAGCGTCCTGGTTTTCAGCATCATAAGAAAGCTGGTGCTATGAATGCACTTGTAAGTTTTCAGTATTATCAGTAATGGGACCTCTTAAGGTTTTACTACTAACTATTGTGGGCTGTGCAGGTTCGTGTTTCAGCAGTCCTCACCAATGGGCCCTTCTTGTTAAATCTTGATTGTGATCATTACATAAACAACAGCAGGGCATTGAGAGAAGCTATGTGTTTTCTAATGGATCCTAATCTTGGAAGAACAGTTTGTTATGTCCAGTTTCCTCAGAGATTTGATGGGATTGATAGAAACGATCGATATGCCAACCGTAACACTGTTTTCTTTGATGTAAGTGCTCACAGCAATCTTTGGCACAATTTTATCCTCTTGTAGTTTCATGATATATGTGCCATGCAGAACTATTCATTTTACACGTTACAAAAAACTAAAATTCGTACATTTTCTTTGTTGATGCTTATGCGATGTTAGATAAATTTAAGAGGATTGGATGGAATCCAAGGCCCTGTATACGTGGGTACAGGGTGTGTTTTCAATAGAACAGCCTTGTATGGCTATGAGCCTCCCCTCAAGCCTAAGCATAAGAAACCAGGGTTTCTGTCTTCATGCTTTGGTGGATCGCGAAAGAAGAGTTCTAGATCGGGTAGAAAGGATAGTAAGAAAAAATCAAGCAAGCATGTAGACCCTACCTTGCCGGTATTCAATTTAGAAGATATAGAAGAAGGGGTTGAAGGTGAGCATGGCCTTTTATTTTTCCTTAGCTGCTGATCTATCGCATCTTCATTCTGCAGACATGGATATCTATTTACATTAGTTGGTGACTAGTCAATAACACATGGGTCTTCTATCTTTAATGATTCAAACTTCATATAATATAGCTTGAATTTTTTTACTTCTATCCATTTTATAAATGAGAGTGATTTTGGTGGAACTTGTCTTCAGGATAGGGTTTAAAAATATTATTGACACACAAACTAGTTACTTCAGATAGTGGTTTAGTGGTGCTAAATAGATGATAGGCACTTGTCCTGTGGATAGTTATTGGTTACCTCTCCTTTGTGCTTGCAATGCTGATATTTCTGCAACTTTCTTCAAAAGGTACTGGATTCGATGATGAAAAGTCATTGCTCATGTCTCAAATGACACTTGAGAAAAGATTTGGCCAATCAACCGTGTTTGTTGCTTCCACCCTTATGGAGAATGGTGGTGTTCCGGAGTCCGCCACCCCAGAGTCTCTTCTCAAAGAAGCTATTCATGTCATCAGCTGTGGATATGAAGACAAGACAGACTGGGGAAGTGAAGTAAGTTAACCTTTTCTTTTCTCTAATGCTGGTACAATTATTTTCCCAGTTTTCTTAGCCTGTAAATATTGGTGAATGTACTATAAGCCAAAGATTATCACTTCTTCATCCCTCACAAAGAGAGAGGGAGGGAATGTAGGAGGGTGAGAATTCTGTATGCATCCCTACCTGTGGCTCATGTTGACACATTAATTTTGTATTTCTAATAAACATATTGTTGTTTCTTTCTGCAGATAGGATGGATTTATGGTTCTGTTACGGAAGATATCCTTACAGGGTTCAAGATGCATGCTCGTGGTTGGAGATCAATCTATTGCATGCCGAAGCGTCCTGCCTTTAAAGGATCTGCTCCTATTAATCTTTCTGATCGTCTAAATCAAGTGCTTCGGTGGGCTTTAGGTTCAGTTGAAATTCTTCTCAGTCGTCACTGCCCTATATGGTATGGCTATAGTGGAAGGCTAAAATGGCTCGAGAGATTTGCTTATATCAACACCACCATTTATCCAATCACAGCCATTCCCCTTCTTGCCTATTGTACATTGCCCGCCGTGTGCCTTCTTACGGGAAAGTTCATTATTCCACAGGTGAATACAGTTGCACTTGCTGTTTCTGCTTTAGATTGCTGTATGTAAGTTTTGAAATTATGGAACAGAATCCTGACCTAGGAATAATATTTTCTGTTGATGACTGCTAAATAGAAATTTAGTTTTCTCCTCTCTTTTTTAGGTTACATGCAAATAACTTGTAGGCAGAAAATAACAATTTTTTTGGTGATTTCTCTTGAAAAGTAATGCTCCGTGTTGTTTACATGCCTGGTTTGTGTTTTGTGGTATTGCAGATTAGTAACATTGCCAGTATCTGGTTCATATCCCTCTTTCTTTCAATCTTTGCAACTGGTATTTTGGAAATGAGATGGAGTGGTGTTGGGATCGATGAATGGTGGAGGAATGAACAGTTCTGGGTTATTGGAGGTGTCTCAGCTCATCTCTTTGCTGTCTTCCAAGGCCTGCTGAAAGTCCTTGCTGGAATAGATACAAATTTTACGGTCACTTCAAAAGCATCTGATGAAGATGGTGATTTTACCGAGCTATATATGTTCAAATGGACCACTTTACTTATCCCACCAACTACTCTCCTCGTAATCAATCTGGTTGGAGTGGTTGCAGGAGTCTCTTACGCCATAAACAGTGGTTATCAATCTTGGGGTCCTCTCTTTGGCAAGCTTTTCTTTGCTTTCTGGGTGATTATTCATCTTTATCCTTTCCTCAAGGGTCTGATGGGACGCCAAAACCGAACACCTACGATTGTTGTGGTGTGGTCAGTTCTCCTTGCTTCTATCTTCTCCTTACTGTGGGTACGTGTTGACCCTTTTACAACCAAGGTGACTGGACCAGACGTTGCGCAGTGTGGCATCAACTGCTAGAGGAACAGAACATAATCGTAACCAGAAGGAATGAGTTTTTCTGAAGATTTATCCAGATATCCTCAACGGGAAAATCATCACCTTTTGCTCGGGTCTAAATAACCGGACCAGAAAATAATATAGGTTCATTTCTGTGTTATTCTTTACATTTTTTTGTTTTTTCCCCTTCATTTTTTCAACGAGTTCTTTAGTCTCGAGTCGATTCACCTCATAAGCTTGTAATCCCAATCCCGAAGTATTTGGCCACTAGAAATGATACTGTTCATGTCCTTCATTTTGTATGAGATAATTTCTTGTATGGCACAAATACCCTTGCTTTATCGTCCTAAAAGTTAGCTAGATCACCTTGAGAAGTAGCTAGCAGAGGCCATGGAATGAAACAATTGCAGGTTATAGATGACCACCTGCACAGCATAGCTAAATCTCCCTTCTCTCGCAGAAACTGGTTCTCTCTATCTGAGGAGTGAATCAGGTAATGCAGAATGAAGAGCAATAACAAATTACACGTACAAATATAAGGATAAATGATGATATAATTCATAAATTATATGGCAGTTTGAAATGATTGGAACTCTTCAAGCATTAGAATAATGGGTTTGGAAATCCAACATGAGTGCTTGAATTAAAAAAGAGAATCAATATTAAGTTCCTGGTTTTAAATTTTGTTTGAGAAAGGTGCTGTAACTCGATTTTGATCCCATTTCGATCACATTCTCAAGAAATCAAAAAACAACAATTATTTTATAATTTTCAATCATTTTGCTTGTAGTTTTTATATCGATAAATATTTAGAAAAAAAAATTATTGAATAAAACAATAATCATGCAAGGAAAGATGGATAAAAATAAACATAAAGCTTTGCCCCCTCCCCAAGAAATTAAGTGATAAGGATGAAAAAGTAAATTAAAAAAAAAAGATGAGGAGGAGATGAGGGAAGGTTTGAGAAGAAACGAAGAGAAAAATATAAGGGAAGTATGTACAAATAAGAGAGACTCGTGCAAGCAAAAACGAGGGAAAAGTTGAATTTGCTCCCATTTTCTTCTAATTTTCCCTCTTTCCCACTGTCACCAACCATCACACCGTCATTCGTCGCAACTCATGGCAGCTTCCATATCGTCAGCGTCATACAGCCTCCCACTTTGACAGTAGTGCTGCCAGCAGCCCAAGAGTCACCCCTCTCTCCCTCAAGCAAACCTAGAGTCACCAACCACCAATCATCATGTGTCCTCTTCTACCATGGAAAATCACCAATCACTGCGAACCACCTCCTTCTCTCCGTGAATCGAAAAATGAGTATGAATATTTTCAGAGTGTTAAAACGTGAGAGGGAGAGAGAGTCATAACCAACAAGAGTATGTTGTACAGGCATGCACAAGGACCAAGCAACAGAGAAAAGATTTGCGTATATAGCCCGAGGAAAAGAAAAAAAATCCTAGACTGAAAAGGAAAGAAGGAAGTTAAATGATTTATGTCTGCAAGTTGCAACAGAAGAAAAATACCCTAATTAATGGCAAGAAAAAATAGAAGAGAGAAGGGAATATGGCATTGCTTTTAAGGGTATCAGGAACTGAAATGGGATTCCTGAATTGAAACATTTCTTCTTTATTATCTTCCTTTTATCTTATGATGATTACTTTACATGTGTATTTTTGAGTTGCAAAACATGGATGCAAAGCCTAAACGTCCATGGTGAAAGTTCAGGGGGCAAGCTGTAGACCCTGATCTGCTTTTTATACCCACCTACCATGTGTGATTCATGGAGGGAGGTAATAAAAGTAAGGATGATGTTCATGGCATGTTCTTAATTCATCTTCCCAAAACCATATGTAAGTATTTCTTAAAAGAAAGTTTAAAAACAGAAACTAGGTTACTGACTTCGATAATACACTCATCTGCATGCTCAACCCGATCTAGCCACATGTCTTAGCCTTATTATAAGCAGATGCAAGTACAACTTGCTAATTTAGTGCTTAATTAATAAGTTGAATTCGGTAATGTGCTATTTAAATTCAAGTATCAACTCTAAATTGTTCATAGTTGTCTTTGAGTAATCATTGATTCTATCCTAACACTAGATGCCATTGGAGAAATATATGGGGAAAAAAAGCTCAGTGATTATTCGGAGTTTTTAGTAACTCGGAATCAAGACAGTCATTATTGCGGGTTAACTTGATAAATTTGAGATATAAAATTTTATTTGAACTGAATTTTTAGTTAAATCCAGCTAAATATTAACATGGTCAAACTCACTTAACTTAGTTTTTAGTAACTCGTCCTAGTTTATAGCGTTCTGATTAAATTTGATCAAACTCAATTCAAGCTTAGCCAAGTTAATTCCTTGTAAAAAAATTATTTATTATTTTAATAAAAATAATTAAATTAAAATATATTTGATATTTTAATAGTTAATGTGATTGTGGTTTTAAAAAATTTATTGTATAAAAAATAATTTTGGTTGAGATTGGTTTGGTATTTTTATATATTTTATTAAAAATATGGTTGAAATTAAGGTTAAATAAAAAGTAGTTTAATATGTTTGGTTAATATTTTTTTTAAATTGAGATTATAAAATAATTTAAAAATATATATTAATATTGATGGTTTTTAATTTAAATATTATAGATTTAATTACTTCTATTACATCATAAAATAAATAATAATTAACATAAAATATTTTTTAATGTTTTATTAAACTATCTACTATTCCATCACGTATGAAATACATCCGACAAGAACGATAGTTTTATTGGTTTCATAAGTGTGTAACAACATCAGGTAAAATAGCATCAGAAATAAAATTAGGATTGTAATCAAATTCTACAAATGTGATGTTATTAAACGATTTTCTTCTAATTTATGTAATATCATTAAATAATGTGAAATATTAGTTTTTTGAATAAATTTTAATTTACCTTTTATTTTATTTTACTAGTTTTGATTTGATTCAATATACTTAGTTTTGGAGCATACCAATTCAATCAAAATAATAGAGATATTTTTTATTATTCAAATGAATAGTAAAATTTCTCTACTTTTTTTATTATTCAAATGAATAGTAAAATTACTCTCCACTCAAAAAAAAAAGAAACAAATAAAAATTCTTCTCATAAAATGAGATTTGACCACAGTTTTTAAATGGAATACATGTAAAAAAAATGTAATTAATATTAACCAAATATTATAATTTAGTATTTGGTTATGCTATTACTGCAGTAACAATTACAAATAGGCACTTAGTGATCGTGCGACCCATATTTTTTGTTGTAAAGCAAGTGAGGATTTGAGTTTTGTGTCAATTTCTCGAAGAGGAACTCACTTGTTCGAAGTTATCCATTAACATGAAAAAAGTAATTCCAATTACTTCTTGTACAACGTTGTATGTTTTTATTTGGATAGAAGATTGAGCTGTTCAATTATTAATTAACATTTTGATAGTACAAATCTTATACTGTTCTTGTGTTTTTTTTCTTCTTGCCTTTTAATCATGTTAATTACATTGAATTCTTTTTTTAAAAAAAAAATTAATAACATCCGCTGGACTTGAATGAGCTTTCTTATGTTGTTGATAATGTGCTTGAAAGTATAATTATAATTATTTTTTAAAATATTTTTTATTTAAAAAAATATGTTAATAATATTTTTTATTTTTTAAAAATTATTTTTTAAATTAGAAAATTAAAATAATTTTAAAAAATAAAAATATATTAATTTAAAATAAAAACTTTTAAATTTTTTTTAAAATACTTTTCAAAAGCAAACTCCCGAGACAATTCAGAAGCCTTTTTTAACCTATTATAGGCCCAAGATATTTAAATTTTTTTAAAATACTTTTGAAAAGCAAACTCCCACATCTTGAGACAATTCAGAAGCCTTTTTTTACCTATTATAGGCCCAAGATAAGCCCAAAGAGTAGCTGTGAGAGGACCCGGGATTTAATTGATTTGGTCCAAATCCATGTCTGGCTGCTTGTAGGCTCTCACGCCAGTAGTCTCAGACTACTGATGGGCAATGGCCTCTTAGTTTGTGACTTAGGGGTTAAATTGAACAACACCAAAGTTCAGGTCACCTGATTGATAAAAGCATTCTTTGAAAACATGTGTATATAAATTTTAATTGCAATTGAATTGGATTCAATTTGATGTTAAATTTAATTGCAATTTTACCTGTTTAATTCAATTTGATGTTGGATATATATAAAAGTACACAAAGAAAGTATTTAAATTAATTCATAATATAATAATATAATGTAAGTGAACGGTTTGATAAAAACATGTGTATATAAATTTTATTTTTAATAAATTTCATTGATTCAGAGCAGCTTGAGATCAAAGTTTCAATGAAAAATAATTTGTATTAATTATAATAATTGAAAATTATATTTTATATAATGTTTTTAATTAAAACCAACAATTTGAGAGTTTATAAGGTTAGAGATTTAATTAAGCACATATAAAGTAAAGGTACCAAAGTGATCAAAATGAAAATCTCTAGCTACTACTTCAAACCTTAACCCCCACACGAACCCTAGCTCTCCCCTCCTCTTATAAATCCCTCCTATTCAACACTCCTTTTACATCTGCGCCTCTCTCTCTCAAAACCCTAATCTCTCACATTGCAACAAAACCAGCAGCCATGGAAGAGCGCGCCCCTGCTGAAAGACACCCTTATTGGTCCTATCTTGAAAGATGAGGTGATGAAAATCACCCCAGTTCAGAAACAAACAAGAGCTGGTCAGCGAACCAGGTTCAAGGCCTTTGTTGTTGTTGGTGATGGGAATGGACATGTTGGTTTGGGTGTGAAGTGTGCTAAAGAAGTGGCCACTGCCATTCGTGGGGCTATTATTTTGGCAAAACTCTCCATTATTCCGGTGAGGAGAGGGTACTGGGGAAACAAGATCGGAAAGCCACATACTGTGCCTTGTAAGGTTACAGGGAAGTGTGGCAGTGTGACTGTGAGAATGGTCCCTGCCCCTCGTGGAGCTGGGATTGTTGCTGCCAGGGTTCCTAAGAAGGTGCTTCAGTTTGCTGGAATTGATGATGTTTTTACATCTTCCAGAGGATCTACGAAGACTCTTGGAAACTTTGTTAAGGTTCGGTTTCGACATGTTTATTTTGTTGTGTGCTTGTGGTTGCTTTTATTTTCTGAACTCTGAAGTGATATATTGTTGTGATGGGGTGCAATGTATAGTTTGTTAAATCTTTGGTTATGAATTGATCTGGAGATGTTCTTCTTGATGAATTTATTTTGCTTTGCCTACGTACATGTCTTTTTTTACTTACGAGACTGGCGGATTGATTTGTTTGTTTGAGAAAGTTGAGGCATTCCTTATCACGAAATGTTGGTTATGGATTTTGATCCGATTTTTATGTTGTCATGTTTCTCATTACTGAATGGTGCTTTTCTGGGATTCGAAATGGAAGTAAATGTAATTTGCACTGATTGTTAGTGATTTTCTTGTTTAAAACTCCTTTTCGCACACAATTAAGCCGTTGTAAATCCTCTCTTTTGATTCCTTTTTTCTATATTTGTGGTAAAACAGTTTATAATTAGTAGGAGATGATTAAGACAACTCTACTGAAGTTGAAAGTAAATTCATGTATGTTGAGGATATCCGTCTAGTTTGTGTTGCCTTGGTTTGCTATTCAGTACTGTCGTGTCAGTTTCTAGTTGATCCCTTGTGTCTTTATCTTTTGTTTGCTGCTGAGTTGCCATTGTAAGCAAGTAATGTTTACTTACCCGCTTGTTTTTCCACTTCTGTTTAATGATGTTAGAACTTTGGCTTCCATCTATTAAGCATTGATGTAAGATCTCTACTTCACTACTTAATTGCTTGTTCTTCTTGTGCGACTGAGGTGTTGAGTGTTAAGATGTAAAAATTAATGATGCGTATCATTGCGGATGTCTGAATCGTTTGTTCATCTGCAGGCCACATTTGACTGCTTGCTGAAGACTTATGGGTTCCTTACCCCTGACTTCTGGAAGGAGACTCGCTTCATAAGGTCACCATTCCAAGAGTACACAGATCTGTTGGCAAAACCCACTAGCAAGGTTCTCATCACTGATGTTCATGAAGATTGATTCTCATGCTGCCTGGGATACCATGGAAGATTATTACAAGACAATGTTTTTCCTTAGTATAGGCTGTAGTCAAAAGATGATTATTGTATTCGCCGAGGATAGCCATGTTTGTTTTGGATTCCTTTCCAAGTTTTGATTCGGATTTTTTAAATGTTATTTTGGATGGATTTGCAATATTATGCATGTTTTAATACTTGCTTGCATCATTATTTGATGATGTGCTGCTCCCCAACCTAGCAGTTCTGAACACTGAATCATTGTGTTTAAGGTGGTGGTTGTTTCGTTCTCCATTACCACGTCACCCTTTGTTCTTGAACGAGGAAGGCCGGTGCTGATCTCGGACTTGATGACAACACGATCTGATCGTCGATTTTAGATTGAGATAATTATGTTGCTTGCTACGACTCTGGGAAAAGTCTGTATTGTTGCTGTCTATAATTCAAGCCATCACCTTAGCGTAGCTTGCTTTTACCCTAGAACTGGAAAAATATAAAAGTCTGTATTGTTGCTGTCTATAATTGAAGCCCCTAGCCATCGCCTTAGCGCAGCTTGCTTTTACCCTTGAACTGGAAAAATCTGCTGTGTTCGTTAAGAACCAGTCCATGGATGAGGTGTCATGTCTCTTGTCCAAGAAGATTTGATCCCTTCTCATTAGTGCATTGCAAATGTTTTGATACCCTCAATGAAATTTAATAAATTTCTGTGTGTTCATCCTAATATTTAAATCTAAAAAACCAAAGAAAAATGCGATTTATTTTTCAAAAAATTCGGTTTAAATATTACTTAAGTGAAAATAGTTCATGATTTTTGAATTTGAAAGTGAAACAATACATGCATCAAAAAACGGAAGTTGTCCTTTAAACCAAGCACATTTATTAATTTTCGAATTTAAAGTTCATAACATGTGGAACCATACCTTTAAGTTGGTATTTAGGTGGACTGGATGTAATAGATCAATGAACACCTTTATCTTCCATGCTGAAGAATTCGTAAACTAAAGATGAGTTAGGTTCGTGTTTAGAATTAGAGGGACTCAAAGTATTTGACCTCTCACAGCCTTATCTTGCTTCTTAAATTAAAGAAACCCTTTACTGTGCTAGAGGAATCAATTTTATTAAAACAATGTGATATATTTTTTATTAATTTGCTTTAATAATTATAAACTATTTTTTAATGAAAATAATAATTTTAGTTATAAATATTGTGTTGGTTAAAATAAATAAGTGATACGGTTAAATCTTAATAAAAGAATGTCAAGACCAATGTATTTTTAAGGTTAATGATAGCATGAAAAAATCCTCGTACATATATAATTGAGGTTTTTTTAACAATTATAACAATTACTTTTAAAAATTTATTGATTTTTAAAAAAAAAATTTAAAGTAATTCAAATTAACTTTTTAAACTGGTAACTTAGATATTATTCTAAATTTATTCTTGACTTACATTTTAAAACTATAAATATATTTTTCTCAAACTAGGAAAGGGTGTTTTTATTTCAATAATGAACATTTGCTTTAAGCAAACCATGAAAGATAGACGAAAGGTGCACCCACTCAACTTCTACAAGTGTTGCTTCTGTACAAAAGATTCTACTCATGTGATAATTTTACAATTAGATATTATTAGCTTCGGTGCTCGTGTTTTAGCATGGGTTGAATTATTACTTTTTTTTATAAGAAATAAGGTGTTGAAATTAAACAAAAAAATAACATAAAAATTAGTTAAAATAAATTTTTAACCATGATAATTAGAACTAAGCTAATTCAAAATATCTCATCAAACTTGCAACTTAGATTGTATGATTAAAATAACCCTACAAAATACAAATAAAAATTATAAAGTTTTTTTTATAAAAAAACAACTTGCACTAACTTTTCAAACCCGTAAATCAAGTTATTAAATTTTAAACATTCAATATAAAAAAACCATTGAAAGATAAAATTGAAAAAAATATATTTAATTATATAAAAGGATTGAAAAATGGCAATTAAAATAACAAAAATCAAAGTTAAAATAAAAAATTAATTTTATATTTAATTTAAGGATAGAATTGAAAAAAAATCAAATTTTAAAAAGGATGAAAGTAATTTTAAAATAATGAGGATCAAAATTGATATAAAAATAAAAAATATTATGATTAGAGGGTGAAATTGAAAAAAATAATAATTTTTAAAAATATTCCAAGGAAAAAAAATAAAAATCAAGACATGAGAATTGAATTGAAAAACATAATATCATCCATTTGAATTGAAGAATGAAATTAAAAATCAATAAAATCTTTACAAAAGAGTCAAAAAAATTAGAAATTCAAAGAATAAGGACCACATTGGAAAATATAATATTTGATAAATTAGGATCGAAGGATTAAATTAAAAACAAATAAAATTTCTATAAAAAAATCAAGACCAAAAATAAAAATAAAAATAAAAATTGTGATTGAAATACCAACAATCAAGAAAGTTAAACTGTAATTTTTGGAGGAGAAGAGAGAGAAGAAAAAAACAAACAGAAAAGCTTATCAACTTCAAATTGAACCATTACCAATAACATACGTTGTACTAATAAAAAAACCATGTTAAATCTTCCAACAACATAATAAAAAAATATTTTTAAATATTAAAAAATACCACATAAATTGTTAAAAAGGCATGACCGCCTCGTGTCTTTGGATGCCATACATGTGCATCCACCTTTTTATTTTGAAATTAATTTTATAATTATAAAAAAAACCATGGTAACAAAAAACAAAAATGTCCAAGACCCTTACAACTTAAATTTTTTTACTTCAAAGGTATTTTTATTTTTGAAATTAATTTTATAATTATAAAAAAAAACCATAGTAACAAAAAACAAAAATGTCCAAGGACCCTTACAACTTAAATTTTTTTACTTTAAAGGTATTTTTATTTTTTTATTGTATATTTTAATAGTTTATTATTTTTTATATTTGAGTAAATATCAAATTGACCTTTATCTTAAATTATAATAATAAAAAAATCAATGTGAAAATATAAAAAGACCCCTCCACACCATGTTGATTTTTTTTATTTTTAATAATATTTTGATCATTTCACTGTACATTTAATATGAAAAAAAAAATATTTATTCTTAATTAATTTAAAAAATAACAAATGAATCTGTAAAAATATTTTAAAATCCTTGAAAGCCAGAAGAAACAAAAAACCACCATTATACCGTTTCATTTCAGTAAACAATATAAATATCCTTGCAGCTATGTTCTCCAAGTATCAACGAGCTCTCTTTAAGTTTTTATAAGCTCTATAATTTGATCCTTGCTTGTAATTACATGATTATAGACATTCAGAGACAAGATAAAATAAAAATAAGGTGGACCATTTACTGTCCACATGGAGTAGAAATAGACTGTAGGTGAACGTTGATCATGGGGTTAACATATAATTTCCTGAGCTATACGGATTAGCTTTGTAGTTTATAAAAGTTTAACGACTAAGTTATAATTTACTCTTATCTGTTGGTATAATTCTATTTCAGGTCATGCGATGGGGTCCGCATGTAATTCCATTTTTTGAAGGTGGGGAACTTTCCAATCATTTTTTAATTTTAATTTGACATGGCGCCTGCTCATGATGCAATTTTTTTTTCCCTTTGTAGTTAGTACAGGTTTTAGAGAGAGAAAGAGACGGAGGTGGGGTATAGGACAGGCATTAAATCGAGTGGTCTGGACAATGCTGGAAAATCGGTGCCTTTTTTACATGGTTTAGAGAGATTTCCAGCCTCTGGTCAGCTGTTTCCTGGCTTTGATTCGGGGTAAAATATATCGTATTTTCATGGTTTGGTTATTGATTTTTTTTTAATTTTCATTTATGATAACCCCTTTTGTTAGTTATATTTATCTTTAAGAATTCTGATACTTATTCACAATTTTGTGATTAGTTCGATGATTTTGATTCAATTTTCCTGTCCCCATAACGCCTTTTCTTGAATCTGAAGTCCACATTGTCTTGACCGAAATTGTTCTGTATGGTGAAGTTTTGAGTGTTTTTTTCCCCTTTAAGAATCCCTTTTGTAAAATTTGTAATTTTTCGACACAGGCTTGCCATTGAATTTGAAGGTACCCAGTTGAGTTTTGAGTCTTTCTTTCCCTTCTTGTTGCCGAAATCTTGAGTTTCTGTTCGGTTTAGAGGGGAAAGAAAGCAAAAAAAATTGAGGGAAATATATTTGGAATCCAAAATGAGCGCGATTTCGGGTTTAGTTTCAAGGCAAGTAATGCCTGCATGTGGTAGCCTTTGTTTCTTTTGCCCTGCAATGAGGGCAAGGTCCAGACAGCCTGTCAAGAGGTATAAGAAGCTCATTGCAGATATTTTTCCTCGAAACCAGGTTAGCACTCCTTAAATTCCTATCTTTTAACATTTTTTTTTTCCACATTTGGTATGCATAACAAGAAGTTAATAATTTCTTGTTTCTGCATTTGTTGGTTAATTTATGTGAAGGCGGGTTTAAAGGAAAGCGATTTCATGAAAATAAGCTAGTTCATACTTTATAATGTGGCAATCCAATTTGGATTACACATTTTTTTCCCCTCTTTTAGCTGATTTTCTTTGCCAGTGACAGAATATGTTCATCTTGAGGTAGTTATAATGTACTTACTGACTGAAAACATATGATGTCAATGTTGCAACTGCCAGCACATGGTCTTATGTAATGAAAAACAGACAGTGTATCAAAGATGAACAATGACCTTGTATTATGTCACCGGCGTTGCAAATGATGTATCATTGCTTGATAAATCTTAACATAGAAATAGGTTGTACAAAAACTTGGAATATGAGAGTGAGGTTTTACCTTTCAACTCCTAGATGGTCTGTGTTCTCTTTAGGTATTAGAAACAAGTGCCATCATTGTGCATTAACAAAGAAAATTTCATTAAGATCTTGTTCCGATTGATCCTGGAGCAATTTTGTGACTTGGGACGCTATTGAATCCCTAAATAGCTTCTAAGTTACCATTTAAGACTCAGTTTCCTGTTTTTCTCCTTGCCACCATAAGTCCGTTTTAGAAAACCTTGTTCTCTGTTTTTGGTCTTATGTCATTCTTTTGTTCTATTTTTGAATTTTTCGATTCCACACCATCTGTTTTTTCTTTTCTTTCTATTATATTGCAAATGAGATTATGTAGCTGTCTTTTTTTTGTTTCTGGTTTACTTCCCTATCAAGCTATTCCTGCATGAAAATGATGAATTTTAAGCCACTAGGGTTTCGGACTCCTCTCTGAAAATATGGTTTAATCAAGCACACATAATGCTTCTGAAAATTTTCATTCTGTTCAACGGTGAAGTGATTTGATGTCCAGTTCATTATTGAAATCTTGTGTTAATGGAATATTTAACAACAGGAGGAAGGACCAAATGACCGGAAGATTGGAAAACTGTGTGAATATGCTGCTAAAAATCCTCTCCGTATCCCAAAGGTATAGTTTGTTTCATATAAAACCTCAAATTAACGCAATAGTTGTGTGATGCAGGTCTGATATTTTGGAAAGTTCCAATATGTCATGTATATATTTAATTCTTGAATGAAATAGGGTGAAATTTGCCTGATATTAGCCTTTATTCTCTCTGTATGGTCGAAAAAACCTTTTGGAAATAATATCTGCTAAAATTGTTGTCCAAGTGTTATTTCTCTGGGAAATCAAGAAGTCAGAAAACATATATCAGCCAGGTTTCTTTTGTTTGTTTATTATGGAACTAATATTTGTGAGAGTTTGTGTGTCTTCTTGCCCCTTTTTGTTAGTTTGATTAAATTATTATTTGTCAAGAGATATAAAACATGCTATACACACATAAATGATTGTATTTCCTATCAGCACACTTGAAGTACGCCCAGATTAATTAGATAGGAAAATTTTTGGCCTTATTTAACCTCTTTCACCTCCATTCCCTTTTTCTTTTGCTGGAACGAGATTGGGTTTTGGATGCTGTTCAAGTTAGACTATTTTACTGGTTGAAAAATCATATTGATTCTCTTCACCCCCACCCCCCCACGTGCATTATGATTGTTATGTGATTAGCTGCAAATTTGGTAATCAGATCACATGCTCTCTTGAGCAAAGGTGTTACAAGGAACTGAGAATAGAGAACTTTCAATCTGCAAAAATTGTGATGTGCATTTACAGGAAATTGCTGGTCACCTGCAAGGAGCACATGTGAGTTTATTCTTTCGTGATGATTTCTTTTGTGGGTTGTGCAATATTTGCATTTTTAACATCTCATTGTTTTTCCCATTGTTTATAGTGTTAGATTATGGTCTCTTTCATACTTTCTTTTGTACTATATACACCACCAATAATACCCATTTAAGTTTTCTTAAATCACACTTGTAGAAACAAGGGACATCATTCCCTATTGAGAATCCAAGTATTTTTAACCATACTTGTATGCTGAAGAACTAGGCCAGTTTTCATTTCTCTCCACTTGCTTTTTCATCCCCTCCACCTCGAGTAAATAGCGTAGCATCTGTATTTGCTTTCTTTGCTCTCATCTCCTGTATGTGGTGTATTTATGATTGGGGATCATTTCACAGGACTTTGTTTGCAAGTAGCTTACTGGGCATCATTAATACTCTATTGGATCAAACACGGCAGGATGACATCCAAGTTATAGGATGCGAGACTCTGTTTGACTTTGTAAATAATCAGGTATGTGCTATTGGTTGTTACTTAGTAACTCAACATCATCGTCGGGGGTAATTTGTTGTTGAGCTTCCAGGTTTCTGCAGAGAGGAACCTTCAAACTGTCTCTCATAGCTGAATTTTGCAGAAGGATGGAACTTACATGTTTAACTTAGAAGGATTTATTCCAAAACTCTGTCAGTTTGCTCAAGAAGAGGGAGAGGATGAAAGGGCAAAAAGTCTACGGGCAGCCGGGCTGCAAGCCCTTTCTTCAGTGGTACCCATTTCCTCCATTTTTCATATTTCTTCAAAATCTGGAACTATGGTTCTTCTGAAGTCGGTGGTTAACAATGGGAATAAAACAAATAGACCTATCTTGAATCTTACTGTAGCCAGCAAATGTGATTACTTCTAAATGCATCTTGCCTGACTGCTTTGTAAGTCTTTCTTGCTCCAAATTGTTCTGCAAACAAGTGCCAATGATCCAAGGGAAATGATTTTTTTTTTTTTGGCTTTCCATATAAATAGAAACTCTCTAGTATTAGTACTTTTCATTTCAATCATTCTTATTCCAATGGTTCTTTTTTTTTCCCTTCTGTATTTGTAGGTTTGGTTTATGAGTCAACATTCTCATATTTCAGTGGAGTTTGACAATGTAAGCAGATTTTCGGACCATCTTGGATCACATTGCAAGTTTACCTGTACATGACAAATTTTGATACTTCTTATCATCCTCTCCATATTTCTACCTGAGAATTGAAAAATAATCAATCATATCCAAATGTATTTTGCAACCTGCCCATAATTTGACCAAGTCATTTAGTCTGTCGGCCATTGCTTTGCTTATTTGACCAATATTTTGCTCATTAGATAAGTCTTATACATGGACATATATGCACAAAAGAAATTAAAAAATAAAAAAGACATGTGCTAACTGAGGCAGTTCAAATCCATGCATGAACTTTCCTATTTCACCAGACAGATCTGCACTCAACATCTTTGCTTCAAGTGACTGCCCTCAAGAAGACATGAACATGCATGCTTGTTCCTAGAAGAACAAGATTTTTACCATTTATGCAATGTACATTCATGCGGACACAGTTTACCGTGGAAGCTATTCAAGGCAGTCTCTGCAGTAGAGCGTCTTAACAAAATCTCATTAATCTGCATGCTTTATCTTTCCTTTTTTCTTACCACTATTTAAAGAATATGACCTACATTTCAGCTCATTCAATCAATCATTCATTTTTTTAGTACAAAGATAAATAGTTGTTTACCTTTTTTTTTCTAAAATACTTTCTATATAATCAAACAGGTAGTTTCAGTAGTCTTGGAAAATTATGGTGGTCCTATGAGGAGTTCAGAGAACCTAGATACTGACAAGCAAGGTCCTCAGAGTCGGTGGGTGCAAGAAGTGCTGAAAAATGAGGGGCATGTCACTCCTTTGCCAGAGGTCACTACAAGGGTTCCTTCTTGGAGGACAATTGTTAATGAGAGAGGCGAAGTAAATATGACAGAGTAATCTCTTGGCACAAGATTTTATTGGTGAAGACATAGTTTATTGTATTTCAATCATCGACTATTAGATATTTATCATTCTTCTGGTTTGGCAGAGAAGACTCCCAGAACCCCTGCTTTTGGTCCAGGGTTTGCTTGCATAACATGGCCAAGTTAGGGAAGGAGGCTACAACAATTCGGCGTGTTCTTGAATCTTTGTTCCGATACTTCGATAATGGAAATTTATGGTCTCTTGAAAATGGTCTTGCCTTCCCAGTTTTAAAGGATATGCAGTTTTTAATGCATAATTCTGGTATATAAGCAATTCTTTTACCTCTTCAATTGGTATTCCTAAATTATTATTTTATTCCCTGTCTTTTAATTTCATGAAGCGTGCTATTTTTGTGCTCTTCCAATTTTAATTGTGGTTTGATGGGAGACTGATTGTGCTCTTTAATTTTAACATGTTATAGGGCAAAATACACATGTTTTGCTTTCCATATTGATTAAGCATCTCGATCACAAAAATGTCCTTAAAGAACCCAGCATGCAGCTTGATATTGTTGAGGTTACCACTGCCCTTGCTCAGCATGTGAAGGCCGACCCTTCTGTGGCAATAATTGGCGCTGTAAGTGATGTCATGCGTCATTTGCGGAAAAGCATACACTGCTCACTTGATGATGCAAATCTGGGTGCTGAAATAAAAAATTGGAACAAAAACTTGAGAGAAGTGGTGGATAAATGCCTTACTGAGTTAGCATATAAGGTGGCACTCATCTCCATTAACTCTTACATAAAGCGATGCTTCTTTGGGTTTTAAAATAGTGTTCCCATTTTAAGTAATCCAATTTCATTTTATGTGTGCTGTAAATGTTTTATATATTATGATCAATTACTTCAGGATTTTCAAAGAGATAAAAAACTGGTTGCTATTGGTGAACAGGTTGGAGATGCTGCCCCTATCCTTGACATTATGGCTGTGATGCTGGAGAACATCTCAAATATTACTGTTATAGCCAGAACTACTATTTCTGCTGTTTATCGTACTGCTCAAATTGTTGCCTCATTACCAAATTTATCATATCAAAACAAGGCAAAGCCAAACTTGTGGTCTTTTTCAATTTTATGATTGTTGACTACCTTCATCCCTTTATTTATCTACTTTACTTTTATTATTTCTTGCAGGCATTCCCTGAAGCTCTATTTCATCAGTTACTTCCAGCAATGGTCCATCCTGACCATGAAACAAGAATTGGAGCTCATTGCATCTTTTCTGTTGTTCTCGTGCCATCTTCAGTTTCACCTTGTCCATCCTCAAATAATAAAGG
Source organism: Populus euphratica (assembly GCF_000495115.2). Classification (NCBI taxonomy): domain Eukaryota; kingdom Viridiplantae; phylum Streptophyta; class Magnoliopsida; order Malpighiales; family Salicaceae; genus Populus; species Populus euphratica. The sequence continues at coordinate 1,213,753 of NW_011499894.1, forward strand.
CTCTGATCTTTCGCGGACTCTCTCAAGAACTGTCTCTGTCTTTTCTTCTTCAGCTGCCCTTTTTGACAAGCTACGGAGGGATAAAACTTCCACCAGGGAAAATGTCTTTCAAGACAGCAAAAATTATGCTCATGAAGGTGAACAAATCAGTAATGGGATGCTTGCTAGATTGAAGTCATCTACCAGTCAAGTATACAGCTTGAAAAATCCTCTTGTACCTTCAACATCAGATGAGAATCTTGTAAGCAACTTAAATAAGGAAACCGTAAGTTCTGGCAATGTCAACTTCTTATCATCTAAATTGTAGTTGTCCATCTGGGTTAAATTTTGTTAGTACTCGCTTAACTTCAGTGGGATTGCATCTGTTATAATTCTCTTCCTTAGGTAACCACTGTAGTCTGATCCTCTAATTGAGATCCTAACTATGCACAAAGAATTCTGCGTGATCCTTACTGCTCGTGCAGAAGAGTTTCCAGTTGCATTTTTCTTCTAAAATATGCTAATATATTCATCTGAGACATCAATACAGTATCAAGAAAGGAGTGTAAGAGTCTGCTGGAGATGCTTAAAATGTTACCCTAAGGAATATGGGTCAATTCAACATAATACTGTATTCTGGACATGCATGGACATAATCTTTAGATTCATCTTTCACAAAAAAGTGGGCCTTAGCTTTAGACATGTATATTATGACTGATACAAAAAGTGGCTTTCCGAAGCAGGAAATTGCAGCCTGTAGTTTATATATAATCAATAGCTTGAATACCAAAAGTAATGAACTCTTCAATTGGTTATTAAAAATTGTCTTAATTTAGTCTATCATTGTATCTGAATCTTCTGCATTCGTTGAACCTCAGGAGGCTGGTTCTCTAAGGCTGAGTAGCCGCCAGATCACTCTTTTGCTTTCATCAATTTGGACACAGTCCATTTCTCCTGCAAATACACCTCAAAACTATGAAGCAATTTCTCATACATATAGCCTGGTGTTGTTGTTCTCTCGAGCCAAGGTAATTTCTCAGTTAATGTAATTGACAGTAGCTCTTTATAAGGCACTGGTGGTGATAACAGTTTCGACCTATAGCTAATCTATTTTGCTATCTCCTTTTGTGTCTGTCATCAATGTTTAAGCTTGTCATTTCTCTAACTGCATCTGAAAAAATTCCTAGAGTATTTTATCCACCTTGCAATGAAACTCTAATCACAACTGCACCACAATTTCTTCTTGAACTTTAGTTTAGAAGATACAACATCCACAAACTTTAATCATTTATAGGCTCTGTGAGAAGTTAAGTGATGCAAATCTATTTACCAATTATGTCTCATTGATCCTGAATGGCTGCGCAGAATATCTCTGTTGGCTATCTCTACAAATGCTCTATCTTGTCCTTTCCCCCCTCCTATTTTTTCTGGTTAGTTTATGAGTTCTATTACATTTTATCTTCTTTCACAGAATTCCAGTGACGAGGCTTTGATTAGAAGTTTTCAGCTTGCATTTTCTTTGAGAAACATTGCTCTTAAGCAAGAAGGTAAGATCTCAAAGTTATTACTGCATGGAAAGTTGTTTCTTGTAAATGAACCAGGGCTGAGTTTTCTATCAAAACTAGAAGATGGCTTGCTTTGCGTATTATGTATATTCATGTTTGACAAAGTTGCATACATGAAGTGAAAATAAGTAGAGGAAACTTAGATTAAACTTTTGAATTTAAAACTGAATTTGTCCTAGATAATATGAGGCTTGTGGTTGAGATGTATGACTTGGTAAAGGATTTATAGTTTTTGTAGTATTAGCTCATTCACAAATTGGGTTATATATACTATTTTCATTTTTTCATAAAGGAGCCAATACCAATTAGAGTCATTCATTACAATAGTTGAATATTTTTAATGATGAGTGGTATTAGTGACAATAATTATGGCTAGCTAAGCACAAGAAAGGTTGATGGGTTCTTAGGAGCATGGATGATGCTTTCACAAAATGTGGCTGCTTGATCTGAATTACTTTACCAAAATTTTAATAAATCCGTTTGGTAGGTCATCCAAGAAAATCTTTAACCTCTTTATTACTTCCATATAATGGAAAGCTAAATTGAGTTGTGCTCTAACTTTCAAATTTGATTACTGAATACAATAGGGTGGAAGGTTAGGCGGGGATGAATTTTACTAGCACATACAGATTGAATATTGAGTCCTATTATGTATTGCTGATAAGTATGTGCTGCATCTTGAGTTGTAAAGCATTTAGATCACAGCTCCTTTGAATAAGTGCTTCCTTTGAATAAGTGGTTGGGGTACAATTAATTCAACCTCATTTAGTTTATCTTGCTATTTTCCAACTACTTTCATGCTAATAAGCATGTCAAGCAGGGAATGAACATGTTAAAATTTTGCATTTGGATATCATCTCTTTAATTGAAGCCATAATCTCGCTGTTATTGCAGAGCTGTGCTGCATCTTTAGTTGTCAATTATTTATATCACAGCTCCTTTGAATAAGTGGTTGGGATACAATTAAATTCAACCTTATTTAGTTTATCTTGCTCTTTTCCAACTACTTTCAAGCTAATAAGCATGTCAAGCAGGGAACAAACATGTTAAAATTTTGCATTTGGATATCACGTCTTTAATTGAAGCCATAATCTTGCTGTTATTGCAGAGCCACTCCCACCATCACGTCGCAGATCCCTCTTTGCCTTGGCAACTTCAATGATTCTTTTTACATCGAAAGTGTACAATATTATTCCGCTTATTTATTGTACCAAGGTGGTGCTGACAGAAAAAATGGTAAGTGTATCATTGCTAATTAAGTTGTACTTGCATTGGTTTACAATTGTAAACATGTGTTCACTAGCTTGTTGAAGGTTCTATATTATGTGGGGATTATGCTTTCTACTGTTACATGCAAATGATTGTTTCTGGTTACTTTCATGTTATTTGTGACATATAACCATAAACTTCATATTTTTTTATGGGGTTTGATGCTTGTGATAGATAGCTATATATCAAGCAAATGACCTTTTCTGGTTACTTTCACGAGCTTTGTGATATATAACCATTAATCTTATGTTTTTTATGGGGTTTGATGCTTGTACCAGATCGATCCGTTTTTGCACTTAGTTGAAGATCGCAAGTTACAGGCTGTTAGTACTGAATCTGGCCACCCTGCAATTGTTTATGGATCTAAGGACGATGATAGCTCAGCTTTAAAATCCCTTTCAGAGATAGATGTTACTGGGAACCAAAGCAGGGAATTCTTTGCTGCTGAGATTGCTAAGAGCTTGGGAAATTTGGCAAAGGTATAACATTTATCAGAATTGTTTCAGTATTTTGGTCCTGTCATTTGATGATTTTACTCTAGATGGTATCACTCTGATAGCACTGCATTAAACAGTGACTTGTTCTCTACAGTTTGAAGCATCCACTATACAGGAGAAACTCCTCAACGAATTCTTACCGGATGATGTGTGTCCTTTGGGAGCCCAGCTGTTTATGGATACTCCAATGCAAATAGATCAGGTTGATTCCGAAGATAACTCTCTAATGGAGGTAAATGCCTTTCACTATTTTCTCTTTTATTAATACTTGGGACTTGCATTCTCAGAGAGAGTTCTTGGTACTCTCATCATCTTATTTTTTGTTTTTGCAGGGCACTCCACTTTTTACATTAGATGATGTTTTTCTAGATTCATTGGAAGATCAAACCACTAAGGCCACAGAAATTGTCTTCCAAGACACTGACCTATTGAGCGTCAATCAACTTCTAGAATCAGTATGTTGCCTATACCATGCTCTCTTAAGTGCTATTTGCTTTTAGAAGTTTGACTAAGGCTTTTGTTGGTGCTGTAACTTAAAATTTTTAATGCGGATTGGTTTCTCGTTTCAAGTTATTTATAGTATCCAGTCTACTCTTCTCTTGAGGCCTTGCTTGCATGGCCCTAATGGTTTGGTTTTGGGACTTGTCTTCAATCTAACACATTGAAATCTTCCAATTATGCGGTGAAGGAAAAAAATAATACAAAAACATGATTACAGAGAGGTGCTTTATGTGTGCAGGTCTTGGAGACGACACAACAAGTTGGACGATTGTCTGTAACTGCACCTGATGTGTCTTATAAGGAAATGGCTCGTCATTGCGAAACCCTTCTGATGGGAAAGCAACAGAAGATGTCTCATGTGATGAGTGTCCAGTTGAAACAGGAGAGTTTGATGAACGTCTCCCCCCAGAACCATGATGATGAAATAAGGAAGGTAATATCTTAATTGTATGCTGATTTGGGTTCGGATGGTCGTGTTTTCTTACTCCATGAAATTTTAACCTGGACATACTCGCTATGCATTTCTTTGCACGTATCATCCATGTGCGTATGGTATGATTATTCTACATGTAATATCATTACTTTCTCCGAAGCATAGCCTTAAAAGTTTTCATTGTGTTTGCATGCTGAACTAATCAGCTTGAGAGATTCCCTAACCTCTTCTAAATGAAAATTATGCAGGTTACCAATCCTTTCCTTGAACAAAATATCATTGCAAGCCCACATTTACCACTAGTTGGCACTGTTCAAATGCAGTGTGGGGCAGAGTATCAACATCATCCTAACTTCTTCAGGCTACCGGCATCAAGCCCCTTTGATAACTTTCTAAAAGCTGCTGGTTGTTGATAGTAAAGAAGTAAGAGAAGCATGTTTTCTGTCTACAGTCAAGAATCAAGTGATAAATCAGCTCGGAGCTCAAAGGCCATACATCTGCAAGAATATCTTGTCAGCGTATATATATCGCATTTTCTATTAATTTTTACAAAGTCCGAGATGCCAACAAGATTGGTTGATGTTGGTTACTTTTAGTCACCTTCAATTCTTTCATTCTTTACCTTTCTCGTTTCTTTTACCTCCATATATTTGGCAGTGACTGTAAGAGGAAGGTGCCTGCCATTTGCTTCTTGTCCAGTGGTCCTGCAAGAGTGTTCGGATACTGCCTGGATTTTTAAGGAACTGGTATATCTTGAATGTCCATCGCTGAATGATGATAGATGTGCAAGTAAATTCTATACTTGATCATGTATGCTATTTTGAGATGTGAAGCCTATTGAACGAAGTCACCCACACCTGTTCTTCGATGTATTCATAGTAAGAGATACCAAAAACTCTGTTCCTGGATTGCAGTGTCTCCTAGCCCGACCTGAACCGGAGACAATCAGCTCTCTATCTATCTCCTTATGTTTTTTGAAGGAATGTTTTCTACTAGTTTCATTTATTGTGTATGAATGCTCTTTAGCATCATTTTTTTTAATCTTATAAATTTAATAACAAGATCAGCCATGCATGGGTGGCTTCAATTCGAGTACTTGTTGCAGCACAAGTGATACCCCTTTAATTTAAAAAATAAAAAATAAAAAATTATTTTTTTAATCACCTTTGTGGCGGCATTGTAGTTACTGGAAGATATGATAACATTCCATCAATAATAATAATGTCTATAATGATATCAAATTAATATCTATTTTTTAATAATAAATAATAATAATTACAATAAAAGATAATAATATGATAGTGTAGTACAATGATAATATATGGTAATGATTATATTAAAATATATGATAGTGGTAATAAAGTAATAATGAAAATAACAATTATAATAATTATGATAATAGTGGTGGTATTGTGATGATAACAATTATAATTATTTTGATAATATTATTGATAAAATAGTAGTTATAGCAGTATGGTGATGGTAATGTTTGTAACATAATATCATAAATATTAAAAAAAAGAAAAGGAAATCACTTTTTATTGTTTTAAAAAAACTGTTTTAAGTTTTTTAAATTGTTTAGAAGAAAAAAATACATACACAGTAGTTCTAAGATGGGCTAAAATAACTGCGATGTAGAGCCCGGCCCAGACCAATTATAAAAATAAAATTGATAATATGGCCTAGACAAGTTAAGCCCATGCAGAAAAAACTGAAAAAGAAAAAGAAAACCCTTCCTCTTCGCCCCCCCACACACAAACAAATAAAAAATAAACAAAGCAAACAAACAAGGAACAGGCATAATCTTTCTCAGAAGCTTCAAGCAGGCAGCAGGGGACCCGAATCGCCTTTGGCAGATCCATCACCATCGTGAGTTCCTATCTCTCTCTCTCTCTCGTGTGTTTCATCTCTCTGATTTTATTATAACCTCTGTTTGGTAAATAAAGGTACTGTATCAGTGACTTGGGTAATGTTTTTCAAGACAATCTAGTTTCTCTCCTTATTGTCAGCGTCTAACGATGCACTCATCGATATCATTCACCATTAATGTTCAATCATTGCCAGCTGAGAGGCTTCCAACTTCTTTGTGGTTTTTTAAACAATGCCAACTTATTTGTAGAATCCAATTGAAATGACAAATACCATTGTTGGTCATTAAAAAAAGAAGAATTTGAACCATTATTCATAAAAAAAAGGGGTAATGTCTCAACGTTTTGATTCTTGGTTCATTGGGGTTTTGTTTAAGTCTTGTAATCGTTGCTGTATTAGCTCGTAAATAGATTTTGACGATGTGGGTCTTTTAAAAATTTGGATCAGTTTGGTACTTAATCAGCTGGAGAAGAAATTTGTTAAGTTTATGTGAAGATTGGACTTAAATGGAAGGGAATTAGTGTGTGAAATTCAAAAAATTCAACTGGATCGAGGGTCTTTTATTGATTTGGATTCTAGCTCGACAAGATAATAATAAAAAATGGTTTAGAAGGATTTAAAAGAATATGTGATATGGGTTTGTTGGTTTTTTCTATGAAATAAAAGGTTTGCTTATTTATGTATCTGTTCCAGTTTAGTTTTTTTTTTTTTTCTTTTGCTTTGAAGATTCTATGTTAATGCTGTAAGGGATAAAAGCGATTGCAAGAGAGGGTTTGTAGTTCCTGAAATGGTAGGATACTTTCATTTGTGTAGGTGATTGTTTGTAATGGTTTGTTTCTGATGTGGAGATAATAGAGGGGATTGGTTAGGTCTTTTGTCAAGAAACTAGATTGAAAATGAGGAATTATAAAACCAGCTAATATATGCTTGGAATCATTTCTGTCTAGTTATGTTTTTATGAGTGATCATGTTATTTTATATGATGTATATATACTATGTTCTCTTGGTATAACATGTACCCATGGGATGCTGTTACATAACTAGCGTTGCAATCTTTTCACATTGACCTCATCTTGGCTCCGTTGTAAGCTGCTTCTTTTTCTTGACATTCTTGCCATGCCGTCCTTTGTTTGAGAGAGGATTCCCTTTCGTTTTCTTTTCTTTTTATCTGTGGGGTTTGGGAAGGCATAATGGTTTTTAGAGGTGAAGGCAATCTGCAAGCTTAAGCATGCAAAGAATGCTGAAGTCTTAGATAGGTTGTCTACAACCATGCATGGGAACTGAGGAAAGTAGGTCTTACCCCCAATGACATTTTTGGCCTATTTGTTGATTTGGTCATCAGGATGAGTTATTCTCATGTATCTATGAGATTGTCAATATCACTTTCAAGGACATAGGGTTAGTTGTAGTTTTGGTTTTTACAGTTAGAACTGCATTTGGCATTATATGATTTTGCATGGGCATATATTTCACTTTGATGCTACTATGTGTTACTGTATTGTGTTATTTGTCAGATCTTTCTGCACTGAAACCGATGAGTCTAGTTTTTGAAGAAAGCACATAATTGTCATGCCATACATGCCTGTTTTTTTAAATAGTTACTTGCTTGTTCTGTTTACAAAATCATCGATAGGACAGTTTTGTTCTATGGGACCAAGTTTGTTTATTAGCAAACAGCAGCAGAGCCTGAGATTTTTTTTCGTGGGTTGTTTGTGCTGACTTCTTTTCAAGGATATTAAATATTTACTGAAAAAACGAAAGATATCAAAATTTATCAAGGACGCGAACATATAAAATTTTCAACTCACTCGAAAATTCTCAAAAGAAATGTTACACTTGAAAATTGTGCTTCTATTCAAATCCCTTAACATTGTTTTTGCAATCTCTTTCTGTTATTATCGCCATGGAGGCACGTTATGCATAGATACCTTTATTAGGGATATCTTAAGTAGTCCATCGGTGACCTTTTCTGCTTCCATCCTTGGAGGCAGCATGGATGCTTTTTCAAAAGTGCACGTTTGTGGATTACCTGAATTTTAGTGGCTGAATTTTTTCTTGAAATAAGCACAGGCTCATAGCTGGAGTAATGGATTGTGAGGTGTCATTTAGGGTGCTAATACTTCCCTCTCATATGAATGAGTTCTTTTCTTTGCAGTTTGAGCATGTCAACCACGTACATAGCATCTGCTATCGTGGGATCATTTGCAGTAGCATATGTTTGTGACCATCTTGTTTCAGACAAGAAGATATTTGGAGGTAAACTTTTAGTTGTCTTGTAGTTTTAGTTACCTTCTATTGCTATGATTTTAAGGCCACATTTTTTCTTAAACGCAGGCACTACACCAAGAACAGTTTCAAACAAGGAATGGTGGGAGGAGACTGACAGGAAATTTCAAGCATGGCCTCGTACTGGAGGGCCACCAGTGGTGATGAATCCCATCACTCGGCAGAATTTCATTGTCAAATCCCAAGATTCTTGAATCCAATTTTTAGCTTGTGAGAATTCAGTTTCAGTTCATTGGGGTGATCTTTCTGCCACTGACAATGTTTAGCGATGTTCCAATACTTGAACACAGCCATTTTTAGCTCTGATGACAATGGCCTGTGTGCCTTTTTATTTTTTTTCCTGGATATGGGTTTCGTCAGCAATGCTGTCATGTTTCCATCCAAATAAAAGCAAAGTGACAGAATTCAGAGCATTTCATTGTTTCGATTTGATTCTTGGTTTGAATGAGGTTCCTGGAAGGTGACTGGAGCAACGATCATAGTGCCTTAATCCATGACCTTACATTTGAGGGAAATATCTCTTATTACGCCAAATAGCATGACAACGAATCGGATCTCGATGCATTGTACGCGGAGTTTTTAAAAAGTAAATGATAGAACTCCACGACAAGATTTACGTTGTTATTTTTAAAATTATTTAGAAATATATTAAAATAATATTTATTTTTTTAAAATTATTTTTGATATCAATATATTAAAATAATTTAAAAATATTAATTTACAATAAAAATAAAAAAAAATTAACAATATTAATTTACAATAAAAATAAAAAAAATTAACTTTTTTTAAATATTTTTTAAATATAAAAAAATAATTAGTCATAACTTGATGAAAACATAATAAGTAACAATACCGTCTTATTTAATCTTATTTAATAAATAAATAAAACAATTTGAGCACACACATTATAATCATTCATAAATGCGCAACTCTCGTTAATAATCTCAATCAAACTTTTCGTGGATGAAGATAAATTCCATCCATTCAAATGTAAATGGTCATTTCTCATGGTCTCGGTCAGGGTTTCAAATATTTGGATATAGCTTTAAAAATAAATAAATGACAGGATTACATGAAATGGCGCAAAGAACAATTAAAAACATAAAAGTTATGACTCCTTGATTTACCATGTAAATCACCTGTCATTGAGAAATAATTGGGTCTTCTCATATGGTTTTTATTTATTATTATGAAAAATAATTAGGGACATCTTAGTCCTTTATTTATTATTATGAAAAATAATTAGGGGCATCTTAGTCCTTTTTTTTATTTTTTTAAGTAATAGTTTAATTACTTGATTAAACTTAAAAGTAAAAAATTAATTAACCTAGTCTTCTCATATGACTTTATTACCCTTTAATTCAAATTTTTCAAAGCTGGCCTCAGTGACTTATTTACTAGTACTTTTGTTTTAGTTTTTTTTTTATGTAATTATCATGTGATTTTGGAGTAATTTTTTTTTTAATTATCAAATTTCTTTCTTCCTGGCATCTTTATATATACAATTTTTTTAAGGCTAGAAGAATACTTGCCGACTTGTGGCATAACGTGGACCAGATGGTGGAAGGAATGAACGGTTGGTGATCCTGGAATTGGGTGTAAAAAGATCTTTTGTTTGCAAAGATTAAAAAGATACATGTTTGTTTCTCATGAAAGGGACCGCAGAGAAAATGTCAATCACTTGCAAAGGGCTTCAAGACTTGTGCATGTCCTTGTAAGAGGTCGGTGATCAATGCCTTTGCCGCCTACAGTTTGGGCTCTTTTGTGATAAATATCTAAGCTATTGTTTGGTGTTCTGTAGATAGTGTTGGATAAATTTTAATTTTTTAATATTTTTAGGTTGTTTTGATATTTTAATATTAAAATTAAAATTTTAAAAATAAAATATATTATTTTAATATATTTTTAAATAAAACATACTTTAAAAACAACTATTATCACATTTAAACATCTCTTACCAAACAAACGTACCAAAATAAAAGCTGTCTGAGTGTTGGTTTTTATGGGCTGTGAAAGTCTCCATGATTGATGGTGATTAGACCGGTGGATTTGACCATTGTATATGGGATCTGTTTTCTTCCTATTCAAGAGTGTTCTCGTGTCAAGGCTATGATTATTTTTTTATATTTTTAAATTATTTAATGTATTAATATAAAAAGTTATTTTTAAAAAATAAAAAATTATATTATATTAATATATTTTAAAATAAAAAACGATCATAAATACAATCTTATACACATTTTAAAAAATTATGAGCCTTAGACTTAGGGACTCAAATCCACAATCCTGCTCCAGTAGAGAATTGGAGGGTTCTAGGATCCACATGTAAGGTTCACGATCCATCATAATTGTGGATCCGTGTTCCTGTAAGCCTTACCTCAGCCATAGAATATCGGTCAATAATAATTATTTTTTAAAATATTTTTATTTTGATATTATATAAAAATAATTTTTTTATTTTTTAAAAATATTTTTAATATTAATACATCATTAAAATAATTTAAAAAAATAAACAAATATTATTTTTTAAAAAAAATATTTTAAAATATAAAAATAATGGGGTGAATAATCGGAAGTGTAGAAACATCGCTATAAGTATTGTTTTTTTTTAAAAATTAAAATAATATATTAAAAATTAAAATAATTTAAAAAAATAAACAAATTAATTTAAAGTAAATAAACAAATATTATTTTTAAAAAAAATCTTTTAAAATGTAAAAATAATGGGGTAAATAATCGGAAGTGTAGAAACATCGCTATAAGTATTGTTTTTTTTAAAAAAAATATTAAAATAATATGGTTTTTTAATTTTTAAGATTTATTTTTATATTAATATATTAAAACGTTATAAAAAAATTAATTTAAAAATAAAAAATAAAAAATAAAAATCTTCGAAACACGCATGCGCGGAATGCCGACTAGAACATAACTCCAAAGAAGCGAAATGTTAGTTCCATTATCTATTTAACGGCTAGGAATTAGACTGGAACGTTTCAAAATTACAGGATTCGTATTGAGAAAACGTAACTATAAGAATCAAAATGGATTATCTCTGAATAGTTTTCTATAGATGTTAATTTACTATTCTCCCATCCCTGAAAGGCTCTTCATTGCCCAGAATTAATAAAACAACTCACCATCTTCAACAAATCCAAACCTCACCTATCAATTAATCGAGAGAGATTGAGATTTGGATTTAGATTTTGACGAAAAGGGTTCAAAAAAATGGGCGATTTAGATACTGCAAAGCCACTAAGAAAGATCGCAGAAGCCTTTAAAGAGCTAGAAGCTACAATAAACTCGCAATCCCAAGAAGTTGAAGTGGCACCATTCTCCCATGCTTGTTCTCTCGTTTCTCCTCTCTTTGGTTGCTTAGGGATCGCTTTTAAATTCGCTGAAGTGGATTATGTTGCCAAGGTAATCTTTCATTTTTATTCATTACCGACAACTCGTTTTTTTTTTTTCTCCATTTACAATTGTTTGATCCTTCCCTTTTTTTATGATAAAATCGAACAGGTGCTTGATCTTGCAGAGGCATCGAAGTCGATTGGTACATTACATAGTTTGTTAGAGAAGGATATAGAAGGGAATTCTGTGAGAAAATCCGGGAGTCACTCAAGAAATCTTTTGAGAGTAAAGCGTGGGCTTGTTATGGTCAAGGTCTTGTTTGAGCTGATTCTTGTTACAGAGTAGGTGTTTCTTAACTCCTTTTCCTTTCGTTTCGGAAGATGCCCATCTGGCTAAAATTCAAATAGTTGTTACATGGACAGGGTTTACGTAACAATTTTTCCTGAAATTTTAGTACTTGCTGAAGTTATGGTTTTTGGGTCGCTTCGTTTTTTAATGCATAATAAAGGAACGCCATCATTAAGTCTCCATTAGAGGATAACAGTGGTTAAACTTGGGGTTAAGAAGTTACTTGATTTGATGCTTGATTTCTTGCGAGGTGTTGTATTAGGTTTGTGCTCAATGTTGACATTTTGGGTTGTAGCGTTTCCATAAGTTTTGATAATTGTCGGCTTTGATGTGTTTGTCTTGGCTTTTTAAACCTGTACTTTCAAGAATTTAATTTACTGATATCTGTATGTCAATTTTCCTTTTCTTGTTATTTTTCCTTTAGCTTGTGTGGAGTGATTAGTTTTAAATTTTTGTTCGAGTTTACCACAAGCATTTGGTCTTGAATCGACTGAACTTCCATCAAGGAGGGTACTACTGAAATCTTACAAAGAATATAGCATCTCTTGTTGCCTTCAGGATGAAACTGTTATGCATCTTTTGTCACCAGATCAATTGTATGTTATGGAAAAACTAAGGAAGTTTCAGCTACTTTTCCTGTTGGTACAAAGGTTGGAGACCATACAAGTCTAATTCTTGCTGAACCTAGGTTCAAACTAACATGTTTTTTTTTTAATTACTGTTTGAAGGTTTAGTGATCTATAAATGCTAGTTTTTCCAAATGCATTTGTCCTGAATCACCTGTGGGTCACTGGGTATTTAACGTTCATTTATTTGCTGTATATCTACTCCAATTATGCTCATTTTGTGCCAAGGTGAGAATAGTCAATGTACCTCTTTAAGATGCAAGTATTGGTCTTTCTGAAAGGGCGGACACCCCCTCTGGTTCAATTCTTGATTTAAGAAGCAGTAGATTGGTTTAGTTATAAGTTGCATGTCTCAATAAACCTCCAGTGTGTAGAAGGTGATGCCTGCATTTCATCACCTTAATGTATACACAATTACACATTGAACTTCTTGATCAGAATAAGCAAATTATAGTTGCTAATTTAAACAGATTGCTTGATCTGGAATTAATGGTTTGTGTTTGTGGATGAGAAGATGGCTAACAGCTCCTTTTATTCCTGTGTCAGGGGAAATTCTTTGAAGGGCCCTGCTTCGAAGGCTTATGAACAGGTATTTGCTCCCCATCATGGGTGGGCAATTAGGAAAGCTGTTGCTGCAGGGATGTATGCCCTTCCTACTAAAGCACAGCTGTTAAAAAACCTAAATGAAGATGGTGAGTGCTTGGACCATTTCAAATGCTTGTTAATGAAATTCATGATCTCGCAAGTTCCTGAAAGGTGTGCAAGCAAATATGCTTGGAGGATTAAAACCTGTTTCCAATTCACTTGTTATCTGACTTGGTGTTCCATAAAAACATGTCTGTTCTGCAGGCACTTTTATGTTTTTTAGAATGATTCAAGTCATATTAATTTCTTCTATATTCGTTATTTTGCAGAAAGCTCGGCACGTATTCAAATGCAGAGTTATGTTGCTGCATCGGTGCCGGTAATAATGTACGTTGAAAAACTCTTCCTAACCAGAGGATTGGGTATAGATTGGTGAACAATGGACTTCTACTGAAATCTGTGTACTGACTGTCCTTTTAGTTTCCTCCTTTGGTCCAAAAACATAAATATACTTACAAGTGGCATAATCAAATGTATGTTTATTGAATACCTCATGCAGTGATATAGACACTGTTAAACAGTTATATCTGAACACAATAAGCACTTGCTAGTGTGATGGTGCTGAGTTCTTATTACTCTGTTACTTGCCTGTATTTTATTTTCTGAGCACTAGATTCAGATAGGAACACGTTTCTCTTCTTTCGCCATGCACTATGCATGAATAATTATGTATATAAAGAGGAAAGGGGGGATTATTTCTATCGATATGCAAGTTCCATCTTCTTATTTGATTTCTTTGCCTCCCACAAATGATAGGAAATTTTCTTATGATCCAAAACGAGCTTGAAAATTCATTTTTTCCATGTTTCCCTTTTTGCACTTCCTCATTCCAAGTCCGACTGCACGCTGTTAATTTTAAAAAATATTCCACAGAACAAAGACCATTATTCTATGCTATTAAAAGAACTGGGATTCTTTATATTGTTTTACTGTTCATATAAATAATGAAACGGGATAATATATTAGTTTAATTATTTTGATAACAAATTCGGGTTGCAGTTTTGTTGGTTAGTGGGTCGGTCGGATCCAAGAGGTTGCAGGTTCCGGCGGCAACAATATCTCCTGTTAGGTGACATATCAACTGTGTTTTTCTCTTTCAAAAAATTAGCTCAAACTGGTTAGCGCACCGGTCACAGCCCAGAGGTCGTATATTTTCTTTCAAGTGGTGATAGATGACTTGCTGACGTCGCGCTGGCAAAAATATTTTCTTTCAAGCTATAGATGATTTGATTTGTTATATGTGTGTGTTTTTTTTTTTTTAATAATAAAAGAAGAACATCATCCTCGCCCCTAATTAAAAAAAGCAAAGCATGGTTAGGCGCGTGCATCTGGTCTCCTATGAGGAGGCAGCTGTTAGGCATCACCTTTTGTTTTTTTCGTTTATTTCACTTAAAATATTTTTATCAAATTTATTTACTCTATAATTTTTACATGATTTTTTAAATATTTTTATAAATTTTATTTGAATTTTAATTTTTATTATTATTATATATCTAACATAATAATAATAATAATAAATTGCTCATTAAAGATCTAATATTTTTAAATATATTTTGAAGATGTTTTTAATTATCATATATATGATTCTTTTATAAATTTTAATCACATGTAATTTACTTTAAAAATTATAAAATATTTTTTTAACATAAACAATATTTTAGATAAAAATATTGCATTCACTAAGATGAACATGATGTATATTAATAAAAAAATTATTTTAATAGAAAAAAATCAAAATAAAATATATTTTTTGGTTTAGTAATGAAATCAAAGAATAACAATAAGTATTTTCTATCTAAAAAAGTTGTGTTTTTAATATTGCCATGCATAATATTTTTTAAATATATTTTTTAATTGAAAACATATTAAAATGCAGGCTCGGAGGAAATAGCATGAAAAGAAAATCCAGCAAATTGTGTGCCATCTTGGGCCCACGATTGGATGCGTCATCTAAAAACTACAACGGTGGTAAGTAGCTCCAGCTCACAGCCAGGGAAATTTTCCTGCCAGAACAAGTTGAAAATATCAACCATTCCACCTCACAAAACGCTATCGGTCGACAAATGTGAGCGGAAAGATAAATGTGGTTTTTTCATAGGATAATTAAAATGACCTATAAGGTCTTCACCAGTATTACAAGAATTCGTAGACTTGGTCTAGCAGGGTAAGATTCATGGTATTGCCACTCTAGGCTAGGCCGATTCAGTAGAAAAATCTATTTAAAAAAAAAATTAAAATTTAGGTTCATTCAAATCAACCTATCTGATTTATAATTTTAAAATGTGCTGAGTTATTCATCAAATAGAGCCTTATAACTATATTCTAAACATTATATAAGCAAAAGTAAATTATTGACTAATTTATAAGTTAGTGTTACATTATTGTTTAAATAAAAAATATCCTAGTCATATAGAATTATTTGCTGAAGTTGGTAAACTTGACCAATAAGTTAACTTTAAAAATTTTTTGTTTTAATTTTTTGTTTAAATAAAATTTAAAATTAAATTATATAAGTTTTGTCAGATAAATTTAAAATCATAATTTTTTTAAATATTAAGATAATAATATATTAAATCGATATGAATTTCACAACTTAATCTATTAAATTTGTAATTTAGATGATAGACTAGATTAGGTTTAAGAATATTTTTTAAATTATTTTTTATTTAATTATATAATAATAATAAAAATTATTTACAAAGATAAATTCAAAATTAATCAAATATTAACTAACAAAATGAAGTCAATAATGACGTAAATGAAAGGAAAATGCAAGGAAAAAAAAACAATCATCTTCTTCACTGTTCATTTGCATGCGTTGAAGTGTGCACCCCGAATCTTTTAGAGTTGTTAGGTAATAGAATTTGTAGCTGTAATTTTTTTTCCTCTTAGTATTAGTATTTTTTTTTTGTTTTTGAAGATAGATGCTCCGATAATATGACTGCCAAACTTTACGTATCTTCTATGAGTGCCTTTCCCTTGCCCTCCGGGAATTCATTTTGGCATGGATACTTGAAGATGACCTTGCATGTGTTAAAGAGAAATTGTCAGCCATCAATCCAGTAGTGTTAGATGCTGATAAGAAGCGATCAAAGAATCACAGGATAGAACTCTAGCTAGGGAAGCTCAAAGAAGTCTTCTTGTATAATGCTGAGGATGTGCTGGACGAATTTGAGTGTGAAGCTTTGCGAAGGCAAGTAGTGAACTGCAGGAAGGTAAGAGACTTCTTTTCGAGTTCTACTTGGCATGCATTCCATTTTAAGGAGAAAAAAAACACATCTTCGAGAGACTTTCTGAGATTGCATCTCTCAAGTCTGACTTTGATCTCACCGAGCAGACTATTAATGGTCATGTTTTGGCTCGGGAGCTTTTCTAGACTTATCGGAAGAAACGAGGATCAAGAAAACATCCCT
>NW_011499894.1:1230637-1288410 GCF_000495115.2 Populus euphratica
TTTTAATCTAGAACTCATTTTCAACTGTACATGCGGGTGTGTGTTTCAGATGGTTTTAATCTAGAACTCATTTTCAACTGTACATGCGGGTGTGTGTTTCAGATGGTTTTAATCTAGAACTCATTTTCAACTGTACATGCGGGTGTGTGTTTCAGATGGTTTTAATCTAAAACAAGTGGTAGAAAAAATGACTAAATCTCCAATTGGTGATAAATTTATTGATTCAGATACGAAAAAATTGCAAGAGAATTGAAGAAATCCTAGATGATAGGAAATACTTGGTCCTTTGGATCATGTTTTGAATGAATATCCTGGGAACTGGTTAGTGCTGAAGCCTCTGTTATTAAAAGATGCAGTTGGCAGTAAACTTATAGTTACTACTCGTATTAAACATTTTGCTGAGATCACGAGTAAAGTCTTCTTGATGAAGAGGACTTGTTTGTCTATGTTTTACGAGTGTGCATTCAAGGAAAGGCAAAGGCAGCACTATCCAATTCTGGTAAAAATTGGGAAATAAATAGTGGGAAAATGTAAGCAAATTCCTCTGTCAGTAATAAAATTGGGAAACAACTTTTTGGAGTAACTGATGAAAATGAATGGAAATCTGTACGAGATACTGAGACGTAGGAAGCAAAGGGAGATGGTGATTTCTTCACAAAAAGAGAGGAGGTATTTATTACCTGCTTTAAAGATGAGTCATCAGCAACTGCATTCTCACTTTAAAAGATGCTTTCTTTATTGCTCTTTTTTCCTGCTAAACCTTACAAATTCGTTGATGTCTTCTTGGTGAAATTTTGGATAGCACATGGACTCGTTCAATCATCAACCGAGTTGATTTCCAAATGTTGTCTCTTGATCATGAGCCTATTACGATGCTCTTTAAAATCTGATTATTCACGAAATGATTCGAATAGTTCAAAGACCCAACATGCATTTTTTTGCATTAGGCTCTTCCATTAACTGAATAAGTTAGTCTACTGTAATTCTCTTGATAGGAAGATAAGAAAATGGCTCCATCTGCTCTGATTTCTTATTTGGATTCTGATCTGAGAGCATTTCTGAAATGTTTCAAAGAATGTCATCCTGATGTAGGTTTCTTTTTGACTTAGATCAACCTAAGTTAAATGAAGTCTCCATCGCTCCCATTTTTCTTAAATAATCCAATATCAAACTTCATACCCCTTAAAGTTTATATGATTTAATGCATGATCTCACATCATCGTTGGCTTGAAATGAATGCTCAATTATAAGCTCTAACAACCTGCAAATTTCCAGAACTTCCAGGCACTTGACATTTCTTGATCCTCATTCTGTTCTTCTCTTTTCTTTTTTTCAAGCTCTTCCCGTACTCCTATAGAAATTAGATGGCGTTAGAACAATTTTCTTTCCAACTAGTCTAGAGAGGCCTAGTTGCATGACAGGTATTGAGAAATTTCTGTCCAAATGAAAGCTTCTGTGGGCACTGGAAATGGATGATTGTGGACTGGACGTGCTGCCAAAAATGATAGGCACTCAGAAGCAACTGAGATGTATCTGTTTACATAGCTTTTCAAAATCCAAAAGACGACCCAAAGCTACTTTCAAATCACAAAATTTGCACTCTGATTCTGCGTGAAGCATTGGAAGAGATGCGAGGTACATGATCAGCCTTGGGTTTTTATGCCTATCCACCACGCAGAAGCCTTTGCCAGAAGGTGGGATTCGGTGCGTGGGCTTCCTTCATATATTCTTTGTTGAATGTGAAAATCTTGAATACCCATGTGAAGATATGCGAGGTCTTATAAATCTTCAAATATTACATATTCTATAATGCAAGTGTTTGATCACTTCATACCGTTTTTATCTACGGTTTCGCAAAATTAATACTCAGAAAATCATGAAATGATACTTGAAATTATAAATACATGAGAAAAATATTTTAAAAAATAAAAATACAATATTGAAGAAATACACAATCCATTGCGGGTTAAAATAATTATCTTCAATGTTTTTTTTTTGTCACTTGGCTGTTTTTATTTTTAATTTAAGTTTATTTAAGATTGAATTTGATGTTTTATTTTAGTTGGTTTTATATAAAGCTCTTATAATATTAAAAATAAGTTTCGGTGATGAGTTAATATTTAATTTTAAAAAATAAAATTTAATTTTGTTGATTTAAATCAATTAAAACTTTTAGAATATAATTTCAAATTGAAATAAATATCCAAACTTTTTCTTTAAAAAATAATATCTTTATCTTAACTTTCTAACTAATTTGTGGTTGTAATTAACAGATTTATTTTTATTTATTAACATTTATAAGCAAGTAAAAAGATAACTTGATGGTAAAAAGACATTAAGAACATTAGTATTTTTTTATTTCTTTTTGCATTAAGGAAAAAAAATGTTTCATTTGAGGGCGACACACAGGAATCAAACTAGTAAAAAATAAATGAAATGAATATGAGTGCCCTTGTCGTTGTTTATGCTGGTGATTTATTTGGCTTTACGTGGTTTGTCGGTGCTTTGGTTACGGGTTCCAGTGCCTTGCCTTGGCTCTGACTTGTTATCAATATCCTTGGATTTACACTGGCTTGTTTTTGCTTGCTTGCTTCGCATCCTTTTGGTGGGGTTTATAAGCCAGTCAAGAAATTTACACTGGCTTTGGTGGTGGTCTAATTAACTTAGAATATGTTAATAGTTCAAATCACATTATGAAGCTCGGGAGAAAGTTCAGACACTTAAACGAGCTTATCAATAAAAAATGACTATAATTTTTATAGAGATTAGTGTTATATATATTAAAAACTCATGTTATAAAAATAGGTAACCCAACATGCCTTATATATATATATATATATATATATATATATTAAAAACTCATGTTATAAAAATAGGTAACCCAACATGCCTACTTCATAGAATGTTAAATTTAAATGACATTGTTCTAGCTCATTTTAAGGTCCAACATCTTTAAATTTAGATGTATATCAAATTCAAGGATATTTTGATAACTAGGTGTCATGTCCAATATTTTTAAAATTAACTATACATTGAATTCAAATATATACAGGTTTAATAAGGTGTTGAATCTATTTTTTTAAATTCAATTACGCGTTGAGTCCAAATATATATGATCTAATGAAATGTCAAACACAATATCTTTAAATTAAGTTATACACTAAGCTCAAGTACACATGAGTCTAGCAAGTTGTCAAACCCATTATTCTTAGGTTTGAAATAATTTCAAGTCCAAATGAATATGAAATTGATAATCTTTGTAAGTCTTATTAGCACACAATGACTTATTTGTTTATTCTTTTATCTTTTAATATAAAATATTAAAAATTAAGAATAATCATTTATCTATATTTTTATCAACATTAATATTATATAAAAGATATTTATCCCTTATTAATATTGTGTAAATAATATTTATCTATTATTAATGTTGTATTAATATTTCAACATTTCTATTTAAGTAACATGACAAAGTTCATAAACTATATATACCATCTGAATCACTCATGTAAAAGATTTTTATTTTTTCATATTCTCTAAGTATTTATATTTTTATTTTCATAGCATTTATCGTATACAAATAAAAAAACACTCTTGTTTTTAGAATTTAAAGTTCATTCTCTAATTTATTACAAAAAAAATTTCAAAAATCATTGACTTTATTATTAGAAGATTCATAAATTCCATTAAAAAAAATATTTTACAAGTGTTAAATCTTCTATCATCAATTATCATCTTCATAAACTTTGAGGAAAAAAATATTAATATAAACATGTAAAACATGATCAAAGTGATTTTTTTTTGTTGTTTCAGATTATTTTTTCTTTTAAGTATCAGATTGATTTAACTACTATTTAAACAATTTTATAATAATTTTAAGATTATTAACTTTCAAAATTATTCAATTCAGAGTTTTATCGAAGTGTCATCTATATTTTTGGTTTCTGCTGTGAGTGTTTTTCTAGTCTCATTGAAGCTGGTTCCTTGCAGAAATTGGCTTGAGGCTGCACGTGTGTGCCCTGCTTTCTTCAAGCTTTTATTTTCTTGCTAGCTGTTCGTGGTTTTCTTTGATACTTTCTCGAAGCCATTGCATTAATAAATTATTGACCACATGGTTGTTTTGGATGCTTGATGATTTAATAAGAAGTATGTTCTCAGGCATTGTAACACAGTATTTGTTTATCTCTGCTTCAGTGGCACTGGCAACAGAGTCACTGCAAACAATTATTGTAAATAAGGTTATGTGTGTATGAAATCCAAGCTCTTTCTTCTCTCTTACTGTTTTGTTGTGGAAATACACTTGGATGTTTTCTTCGTGAAGATTTTTAGCTCTTGAATGGCTCAGTGTTCATGCATTTATGAATTGTGTTTCTTGGCTCCCATGTTTTGCTCTTGAATATTCACATTAGCACAATCTAACTTCTGCCTGCGAGCTGAACAGGATCTGAAAGAATGTTCAGGTTGGATTCATCTTCTTGAACTAGTGAAAAGGAAGCCTACACAAGTAAAACGTCTACCAATTAGTCCTTAGCACGAACATTTTCAACAACAAAGTCCTTTCAGCTTCCTCCCTTGACAAAATTAATAAAAAAACATTCTAATGATGTTTCATCCTAGCATGAAACAATGGTTTCGCAAACAAGTCTAAATGTTAATTTAGTAGGACTTCTCTCTAGAAAAAGGGATGTGGAAAGTGGGAACTCAAGTAGTGTGTACATATTCTTGACGTATTGGGACACCTGCAACTCTGCTGGAATTTCATTAGAAAAATTATAGTTCACATATATTTCCAACATCTCAGGACCAGAACTTCAATGTTACAATTGTAGGCTTAATATGCAACAAAAACTCAAAAGAGTGGTCTTTTTAATGAAGCAACCTCTTTCATACACCCTTCAACTGTTTTTTTTTTTTTCCTTGCTCATATAGTTTACAAGTTGCCATTGTTGGAACTGAATTTGGTAAAAAGCAAATGGACAGAATCCAAGCTCGGACTGAAATAATCCAAATCTGAGTTTTTCTCCTCCAGGCAGGCATATCAGAAACGAATCATATTTTCAGAAACAAGCTTCTTGTGTTGTGGACAGCCCATTAACCAGTCTTGCGCAATAGGTAGCGCAGAATGCAGTTCCATCAGCCTTGCTTTATTTCTTGAAGCATTTCAACTACCTTCTTCATTTTTGGCCGCTTTGCTGGTGTGCTGTCGGTGCAGAGTAATGCTACCTTAAGAGCCGCCAGCATCTCTCTCCTCCAACCAAAGGAAACGGTGCTGAGTCTTGCATCAAGAATCTGCTCAGGAGTCTCTCCCCTAGCTGGAGCACCATGAACCCACTTCACTAAATCCACCCCTTCACCAAAGTCCTCGTCAACTGGTATACGAGTTGTTAGGATTTCAAGCAGTACGACCCCATAGCTATAAACATTTCCTGGAGCGGTAACTTGCATTGTGTATGCATACTCTGCATAACAAAGAAAAAGTAGAATGACAGTGAGAAACAAAGGGATGTTTAAATCTTGTTCTCTGAGCTCATACACTTGAACTGTCAAAGCACAGATCAGTTGACAAAGCTGTTAAACACATATGAAAATAAATGCTTAGTGCTTATGCAGCAATAATTTCATAGGTTAGTTGATAAGCAGTTCATCATGCTGCAAATAATGTGCATACGTTGGCCATAAATTTGTCTACAATAAACCACCATCTCTTGCTTGTCATAATTTTTCACTATGAATTCTTATTTGCATACTACTGGTTGCCAGACTGCCACTGTTTTTATTTCTGATAAGAGAATTTACATTCATCGAGAAGAAAATAAAGAAAAGAAATATAAAAATACTGAAACCAATTACACTGATGAAGCTACGAAGTCTAGAATTATTCAGTTTAAACATGCATACCTGGGGGAATATAACCAAAAGACCCTGCAACTGCACTGATGCTTGCGGTGCCTCTGGATGGATCCAAGAGCTTCGATATCTCCACTTCCCCAACCAAGGGCCTAAAGTCAGCATCTAAAAGAACATTACAAGAAGAAATGTCAAGGTGGATTATTGCCACGTGATGAAGAAAAGCTAATCCTTCTGCCACCCCTATGGCAATGGATAACCTTGTAGGCCAATCAGGTTCGTACTCGGATCTCTTGCTTGATTCATGAAGAAGCTGAGCTAATGTCCCATTGGGTAAGTAATTATGAAGCAAAAGAACGATGTCTTCGTAAATTACAAACCCAACTGGTCGCACTAGATTATCATGACAGAGCTTGCTCAGTCTTTCAAGCTCCCTTATCATCTTGTTCTGGTGATGAATAATGGTTCTGTCCATGGATTTTAGTCTCCTCGCCATCAATACCATCCCAGAAGGCATAACTGCCTTGTATACTGCACTGAAAGTCCCACTGCTGAGCTTATTTGAATCTTTCAAAGTTGCTTTAACAACAGCATCAAGATCTATTGCTTGCCTGAGATTTTCAACAAAGACATTTCCGGCTATTATTGCTGGTTGGTCATTGATTTTGTCATCATCAATTCCTGCAGTTTTGGCTGCCTTTTCCTGACTCTCCCTCAGCATAAACAGCAGAACAACTATAGTTACTGAGACAAATACCGCCAAACCAGAACCAATAACAGCTAGTATAATCCTGTAAGAGACCTTATGATGGTAATTCTTCCGACCAGAAGGATAAGAATTTCCACATGACAAACTCAATGGCTCACCACAGAGACCTTTGTTGCCAAAAAAGCTTGAATTTAGACTCTTCTGAAACGGTACAAAGGTGGGCACAGGGCCACTGAACAGATTGTTTGAGAAATTAACCTCTATCAAACTTAACATTCCCTTGAATGAAGGTGGGATGGTGCCCGAAAGTTGATTGTTGGAGACATCCAATGAAACCAGCTTGTCGAGCTTCCCTAATTCAGGGGGCAGTGCTCCATGGAGATGATTGAAGCTCAAATTCAAGGCTATCTGTAAATTCCTGATGTGACCAATCTCCGGAGGGATACTTCCAGTCAAGTAGTTGCTACCCATTTGCAACTCGAGAAGCTTCATGCAATTTCCAATCTCGTGAGGTATCTCACCTTTGATAGAATTCTGACCCAGAAGCAAGAACTGCAATCTTGACATGTTGCAAATATCATTAGGGACAGTGCCATTGAATCTATTATTGCTAAGGTCAAGCTTGTTAAGACTCTTCCACCCAAGAATTGATTTCGGGATATCTCCATACAAACTATTGCCTGAAAGAATCAATTCCTGCAGATTTGCAAGCTGTCCAAGCTCGGGAGGAATAACTCCAGTAAATCCATTTGAGGCCAAATTCAGGAGGGTAAGATTAGAGCACCGAGCAAACTCGGACACAATCTCACCAGATATGTGGTTATTGGCCACTTCGAAATATGTGAGGCTGCTAACATTCCCAATTGCCTTAGGGATGACTCCTACGAGATCATTGTTCCCGATTCGGATATTAGAAAGGCCTCTGCAGTTGCCAATTGATTCAGGAAGTTCACCGTTGAACCGATTCATAGTAAGAATCAAGACTTCCAACTTTCCCATAGCGAAAATGCTCTTTGGTATTGGCCCTTCGAGCATGTTCGAATGAAGGTTCAACACCCTCAACTCAGAAACTGAACCTAGATTATCAGGAATTTCACCACCTAATTCATTCTCATAGGCGGTAAAAACCCTCAAGTTTGTCAAATTACCCACCCAAGATGGTATAGAACCATTCAGCTTATTACTAGAAATTTGAAAATCCTCCAACTTCTCTAGACCCTGAAACTCATCAGGTATCCACCCTACAAGCATGTTGTTAGAAAGGTTCAATGACTTGAGGTTTCTAAGACTACCCAACTCCATAGGAATCACACCTCCAAACTTATTCAAAGACAAATCAAGAAATTCAAGCTGAGACAAATTCCCAAAAGCTGAAGGAATTTCACCATGAAAACTATTGCTAGAAAGATCAAGCTGCTTCAATGCTTTGAGCTCGGAGACTAGAGTCACATTACCTCTAAGGCCAAGCCTTGAAAGATCAAGCCCTTCAACCATTGAATGATTTAAGCCACAGTTAATGCCAGCCCAGTTGCAGTAATTTGTGTTGTTGGCACCCCACCCAGGGACTCCAAGCTCTCTTTTAATGGCTAGCAGGATAGCTTGTTCGTCCATCTGAGCAGTCACTAACTGGGACTTTGATAAAAACCCAACAAGAAAAAGACACACTAAGCATAAAAATGTCATTATTGAGCTGGTCTTTTATTCCTGGGCTAACACTTGTTCATGCAAGAATTCAAGATTTCGTCACCCCCGACTCAAGAACATTACCATGTCCTAAAACCCCACTTCTCATCAATAATAAAGTTTTGATCTTTTGATAAAAGAATCAAACTTCACAGCAAGAACACTTCAATGGGGACTTAGAGATTAAAATCTAAAGGAGTTTCATCAAGAAAAGGCCAAGAATTGCAAAACCAAAACACAATTTAAAAATTCAAGAAAGCCCCATTTGAGATTTCTTTGGATTCAAAGCAATGCTTCTTTGGATTCAAAGCAATGCAAAGTGTGAAGTGATCGAAGAAATGTGATTTAGAAACAAAAAGACCCGCATCAAAGGAAGAGGAAAGAACAAGAGAGAACAAGCAAAAGAAGCACAACAAGTTAGGAATGCACTATAAAACATGAGCTGTAAATGCACTCATATTTATCAATACATATCGAAGAACCAAACAACAAGAAAATGACTCGAGGCCTGTGTGAGTGAAAGGCAAGTGCGAAGTTGAGAGGAGAAAGAAAAGAAAGTACACAGTACTATGTTCCTTGCCTCAAGTCTTTCTTAGTTCTCTTCTTAGTACAGTAACAGTTGGGTTATAAACACAGAAGAAAGAGAGGATTTTAAGGGTCTGAAAAGAGTGGAGGAATTTTGTTCTTCTCTTCACTCACGTAAGGCTTTTTCACGAGAAATGAGCGGTGAATTGAGAATGAAAGCTGCAAAAAAAATTATGGAAAATCTCCCCTTTTTATCTCTCTTTCTGTAACTTGTCTGGGACTGGGTTTTGATACTTTCTAGGACAGTACTTTCAAGTAGCCCCCACAGTTTTGGCCCTCTTTTAATTAATTAATGCCCAATGTTGGTGATTTAAAAAAAAAAACTAATCTTTATGCAGTAACATACGAGTTGAATGGAATTACATACTTTCAATTTAATCAGAAGTCCATTTGGGTCAAGAACTGGTTCAGGAATTGAACAATTGACCTGGGTCAATTAAAAAACAAAAACTTAGATTAAAAATCAAGATAACAACGTTTTAAAAATGCAAAATCCAGTTTGGACGAGGATTAATTGGCTTGTATGGATTTTTTTAACACCAAACTTGGGTTAGGGACAAGCTAGTTCATTCTCGGGTCTATCAACCAGTCCGAACTAATTTTAATAATAATATTTATAATCCAAAATTTAGTGGAGAAAAATAATTTTATAAACTTATTAATTAATTTTGGTATTGAGAAAGGAAAAGAAAAGTTATATTTTTATTTTTTTTATAAAATATATTTTTGAGTTATAAACGAGATTTTATTTAAAAAGAAAAATAATCTATGAAAAAAATATTTTTTTATTTTAATATGATATTATTTTAATTTAAATAATGAGTATAGGAATATTTTAATGAAAAACCACTGTGTGTGATCTAATTTACCTTTTTCTTTATATATAAGTTGAAACCCCAATGGTAAAATGGTAAGTGCGGTAATTTTTGTTAAGAAAAGACAAGAGAGACAGAGAGAAAGAGAATGTTCTTTCATGTCAAGAATCTTGTTCAAACCTCATTATCTCTCTCTCTCTCTCTCCATTTTCGGAAGGATTTGACCTTACGAGAGAAAAGGAAAATACAGAGCTTTTTTTCAAAATTGTCCCCATTCCCAAACTCAAAATGTAAAAGAAAATATAAAATAATTTTTTATAAATTATGATAAAGAGAGAAAAAAATAAACATATGCATTGAAATTCTAATTATAATATTATTAATATTATTAAAAAAAATATTAATGGGATGAATCTAAGAACACTAGAAAAATATTATTAATAATAACTAACAACAGAAGATCACACTTGTGGATCTAAAATGTTGGTGGCTCTGTTTTTTTTTCCTACAAAAAATATGATCCTTTTTAATAATTGCTGGTGGATTTTATTAATGCTAGTAATACTGGTGATATTATAAACATTTAAATAATTATATATTTTTTATTATTATTATTTTAGGATAATAAGTGTTAGTGTATGTGTAAATTTTACAAAGAAATCTGTAGTTTATTAAATTTTAGATGGAAAATAAAAAACAAACCAAATATATAAGGTTTTTTGTAATTATCCTGTAAAACAATATGAAAGGATCGTATCTAAAATCAATTTTAAGAAAAATAATCCTGTAATACTAAATTTTTTTCTTCTTCAATTCAATCCAATTCTAGCTATAAATCAATTAGATTTTGAATTGATCTACCAGAACAGCTCAAATTTTAAAACTACGAGTAGAATGACATGAAAAAAAAAAGAAAAGAAAAAAGAAAAGGAAATAATATTAGTGTTGCGCTGCTTATTGATCTTGTATTTGACTAATTTCATTGACTTTATGTGCAAAAATCATGATGCAGATGCTCTGCCCCATTTCCTTGCCATTTGGCACTATTGATTGATTGCCTTGTCGCCATTTTCTTTTCTTTCCCTTTCGGTGGAATTCAGAGTTTGTGGGCTTGTCAGGATTGGTGACGTCAACTCCTTATCCGATTGGTGACAATTTTGTTTAGGACTTCAAAAAAAAAAAAAAGCAAGAAACCGCGCCTATGAATTTAATTAATTAATTAATGTAGAGAAAGAATTCTAAATTTTTAGTTATTCAATGACAAACCAATTTTATGCATTATAAAGGAAAGTTTTCAATGCAATACCATTTTGTTTCAAAAAGTGGTAAAAATATTGTTTTTTAAAGTATTTTTTATTTGAAAAAATAAAATAATATTTTATTATTATTTTTTAAAAAATAATATTAATACTTCAAAACAATCATAAAACATGAAAAAATAATTTAAAGCAAAAATAAATTTAAAATTTAAAAAACAGTGATTACATCACTACTTCAAACAGCACAATATGTTGAAAAAAATTAAAGTGGAATAAAAAAGTTTAGGATAAAATTAATGATTTTAAACATTGCCATGAATTTTAGGATGAAATTAATGATTTTAAACATTGCTACGAATAGAAAAGGAAAACACAATATTTTGAACATTATTAGAATAATTATAGTGCCAAGTCAAGAACCATCATGAGGTTTTTCTTTTCCTTTTTTGGTGCTTTCATGTAATTTACAATAAAAGGAAAAAAAATCAAGGATTTGCATTTAAGACTTCATGAGCCTTCCCATCCCCCCTTATTATGGATCGGTCCATTCGTAAATTGGATTGGAACTATTTATATGGCATAAATATATTTAATTTTGAAAGGCAAAATATTTACCCATTGTGCCTATTGAGCTTGTTTATTAAATTAATTTTTTATTTAAGTGAACGATAATAAAAATAAAGATACAAATTAAATTGATAAAAAAAAATAAAAGGAAACAAAACATCATGCAAGACTCCATATATTATAAATATTATTTAATTTAAAAAAAAAATTCATCCATACAAAAAATAAAAATAATTTATAAATAAGTTAAAAAAACTCTTCAAATTTAAATACATAACTAAAAAGATAATTGTCATTTAAAACAAACTCTACAAGCAAAATAAAAAAGACAAAAGGTATTAATTTAGATATAAATGAAAAAAATCAAGAAAAAACCATAAAAGAGACTCGTTATTTTTTAAAAAAATAATTATATATAAAAAAAAAACAATGAACAAGCATTGTTGAGCCTGGCGTTTGATCCAATTTGTCAAGGCTCGCGCGCGTAGGCCTGTATAAATAAGTCTTTTTTTTTCCAACCAAGATAAATGACATATTATCCATTTTAATTTTTTTATATTAAAACTAAATGACACTTGTCTAAATTGCTCAAATTCTAGCTATGGTGGTGCCTTAAAAATCAGAATTTAAGTTGCTTTTATCAGAAAAACTTGTTTTCAGTTTATTTTTTACCCAAAACATTATAAGAACCGTAATAAATCTATTTATAGCCTAAAAATAAAAATAAAAGCACTCCAGAAATTGAAATCAACTCGAGCTCATTTATGTATATATTTTTTATAGATTTTAAAAATAAAAATAAGTTAAAAAAACTCTTCAAATCTAAATACATAACTAAAAAGATAATTGTCATTTAAAATAAACTCTACAAGCAAAATGAAAAAGACAAAAGGTATTAATTTAGATATAGATAAAAACAATCAAGAAAAAACCATAAAAGAGACTCATTAATTTTTTTAAAAATAAATTATATATATATATATATATATATAAAAAGAGCAATGAACAAGCATTGTTGAGCGTTTGATCCAATTTGTCAAGGCTCGCGCGTAGGCCTGCATAAATAAGTCCTCTATTTTTTTTCCAACTAAGATAAATGACATGTTATTTGTTTTATTTTTTTTATATCAAAATTAAATGACACTTGTCTGATTTACTCAAATTCTAGCTATCGTGGTGACCTAAAATTCAGAGTTTAAGTTGCTTTTATCAAAAAAACTTGTTTTCAGCTTATTTTTTACCTAGAATATTGTAAGAACTTTGATAAATCTATTTATAGCCTAAAAATAAAAATAAAAACACTCCAAAAATTGAAATCAACTCGAACTCATTTATATATATATTTTTTATAAATTTTAAAAATATAAAACACTCAATTTGAACTCATCTCATCTCATCAAATAAAATCATTTAAAATAGATATAAATTATTTTAGTATATTAAATTAGTATCAACGACACTTTTCTATTTCTACTATCGAAATCAAGAATTAAAAAATAAAAATATACATACTAGAATTAAATTAAAAAAATATTAAAACACTAAAATTATATAATTTATATAATTTTTAAATTTTTAAAATCAAAATGTTCTTTTGCGCAATTCATGAGTCATGTTCTTGCTATCATGTCAATTCATGAGTCATGTTCTTGCTATCATGTCAGGGGAGGAGGAAAATATGTTGTCTTTTTGAGACACAAGTAGTTGCTTTCAGGGATAGAATTAAAATAAAATAAAATAAAATATATAACAATTAAAAAATGAAGGATTAAATTTAATATAATTAATAAATAATATGATATTTTTAAATTTTTTATAATTTTTAAAAAGTGTTTTACATTTAAATTAAAAAACATAATTTTCTAAAAACAAGTCAATTTTTTATACCGGAAAATACTTTCTATTTAGTAAATTTTTTAATAATAAACCAACATAAAAAAAATTAAAAAATATTTTCAATAATCTACTCAATCTACTCTTGGATAAACAAACTATCCTTAGTAAAATAAAAATAAAAATTAAGGGATGAAACTTGACATGATGGGGGTCTTGTAGTTTTGCCATTATTGTACCATGTACACAACCGAATTGAAATTTGAAGCTGCATCTTCTTGTATATCACATGACAGCCTAGAAGAGTTGCCAATGGTACTATCATTTTCTTTTCCATTAATTTGACCCGTCTCTCTCTCGTGTGTGTGTGTGCATGAAAGAGAGAGAGAGAGAGAGAGAGAGAGAGAGAGAGAGAGAGAGAGAGAGAGAGAGAGAGAGAGAGAGAGAGAGAGAGAGAGAGAGAGATACTGTTTAAAATCATGCATGGTGCTCCTTTATTTTGCACATTTGGTTCAATCTAGTCATCTAATTAAAGCTGGCTCAAATCAACCCCTTTATTTATAATTAAAGACAACTCAAGATCCTACGTTCAATTATCTTGGTTTTGTTGATTTGACCATGTAGTTAGAAGCAAAGTCGGATCAAGGGATCAAATTACTTTTAATTTGACGTCGAGAATTTGAGGTCGAGAATAGATCTGTTCCAATTTAAACAAGAAAGCTTAATTTGATAAAATATATATAAAAAAGGTACCACGCTTGATTTTTTTTTTGATTTACGTGGGGTGTTCGGGCCAATTTGCGCGTACTATGACTAATTTTCACGGCCCACTAAATACCCTGTAAACCCAGTAGGCATGTAAGGCACCGCGAGGATAACAAACGTATAAACCAAGGCTTGAACCCAGGTACAATGGAAGGAGATAAGCCCCTTCCACCACTAAGCCAAGCACTAGAATACAAACAGAAGATAAATAAGTGGTTAGCTTTGCTCTCGTTGAGGTACCACGTATGATTTTATCCAAGATAATATGGTTTTTTTCTGTAGCTGTTAAATTAAACTTGATGTTAGTCCAGCTCAAAGACCCGAGTCATCTGTCAGGTATAAAACTTTTTTAAAAATAAATTAAAATAATTTTAATAAGTAAATTGAATTGCAAATAACCCGTCTAATCAATTTGATCAAGATAAATTAATTTAAAATTAATATTTTTAAATTTAGACTAGATAATGGGTTAATCTCAAGTTAATTTGTTGATTTTATACGAGTTTAATAAAAGTTAAATGGTTTTTCCAACTCATCTCGTTGGAATAAAACAAGGGAGGAAAATTGATTAATGATTAAACATTTTGGCAAGTCAATCATGAAATGGTATATTTTGAACCAGCCATCAAATTACTAAATTTCAATGGGCTCTAACTAGGCCCCCCCTTGTCCCTAGAAATGCATGGAGTAGTAAAGCACTGTGCCCCCAAGAATCCCAACTTCCAAGCACATATCGGGAAAAGGCAATCTCTTGAAGGGAGAAGAAGAAGAGGGAAATTAACCATATTATTAATTTATTATTATCTGACCAGACAATGCGATACGTATTAAAGGCAATAGCAGCATGACAGGGCCATACAAGAGGAGACGTGACAGACCCATTAGGATTGCAACAAGTGGAAGCTCCCTTGGACCTGTCATCCTCTAATTTGACGTGGTGAGTTGGTTCCCATCAAATTCCAGGGCCCCGTCACCCTGTTACTTTTATGCGTGCCTTGCTTTTGAAAACTTTCCCTTTGAAAAGTACACTTTGTCCTCTAATTGTTTCCTCTTGGTTATCATTATGTGCATCAAATAAGATAATCATGAAATAAAGTATTATTTAAACTGTTGATGAATAGTCTAACAGTATGATGATAGTCTTACTATAACATTAATGAATAAAAATGATTTGTAATGAGTGTTGCATATGCTCATCTCGACCTTCTATTTTTTAGAAGTAATGGAGGCAGCAACATAAACCTTAGACTTTCCCGGAAAGGATCTCATTTTAAAAGAATTGGGCCTTGTTTATTTAAGAAAAAATTAACTTTTTTAACTTTTTTTTATTAGTATTTTCTTAATATTTTTCATGTTATTTTAATATTCTAGTATCAAAAATTATTTTAATATATTTTTAAATAAAAAATATTTTATTATCATACTTTCAAACAACTTCTAATAACTCTAATAACATGAGTATATTTTTAAAAACCCAAAAAAATCTCAATTAACATATATATATATATATATGTATCTATATTTCATGGTTTTGATCTTGAATAAATCACATATTTTAAATGTTTGTTTGTGTTTTCTCTTTGTTATCAAAATTTATAATTTAGATTATAATGTAAGAAATACAATTTTTATAAATCTTCGAATAGTTAAGTTTTTATTAAATAAAAAGATGGACTTGATTTTAATAAAAAATAATCTTTGTATGTGAAAAGAAAAGATAGAAAATGATTAACGTGGTTAAATCATGTAAGTGTTTCGAAACCCATTTCTGTTTACATAATTCTTTTTCTTACTGAAAAAACAATTAGAGTAGGATAATAATTATATATTGATATGGTACTTTAATCGAACAAAACTATAAAAATAATTTAAAATTAATAAGCATAATTGTTATGTATAAATAATGATAAATTATCGATCAAGGACTCAAGGGAATTCATCATTCCTCTTTTTCTCTGCTGATGTCTTCCTAGTTGATTGTGCTTGCATCTCAGTATCTATGACTCTTTTTTTAGTATAAACGATTTTATGATGGCATTACGATTATATTTTATTACAAGTTTGAGTTCAAATACAATTTGCTCGGTCGTGGCAAAGCATGAGCAACATATCTAGTGTTTCTCGGCATCTCGAACTCCTCCTTCCCCTACCAAAAACAAATTTTAAAAATAAAAAGAAAATGAATAATTTCATATGGTGCATGGGACCTTGTTAATGGATAATAGTTGTGGCATCTCACAGACAAGTAGGGACAACCATGGTATAAACACACACGCATAATACATAGAGTATGGTGGAAATGAGATAACGAAAAAAATCTTTACTTTTACATAGACTTTACTTAAAAAGAGCAAAGACAACATCATAGATGCCTTGGTGCCTTTTGCCCAAGACCGTGGTCAATACATGGAACACATAGATGAGTATATATTCCTTTTCAATGACAAACCAGACCTCAAGTTTTAAGATTGATTTTCTTTTAAGTGAAGCTAATAATTTTTTTTAATTAACTTGGCCATTTAGGTTATTTTATGTATAGTTTATCTAAAATTAATTATCATATAAATATTCTTTAACGATCTAAAATGAGAGAGCAAACTCAAGTTCATGATTATTATTAATTTTAGAAGATGTTTGTGATTGTGGTGTGTAATATTTTTTAAAGTAGTTTTCCATTTGAAAATATATAAAAATTATTATTTTTAATTTTTTAATTTTTAATATATCAAAATCAGAACATAAAAAAATCAACATAATATTAAAAAAATAGGTTTAAAAAATTGTATCAAACACCGTCTTGCTTTCTATACAATCAAACTTGATAAAAATCTAAACAAGGAACGTTGGATTGAGGCACGAATTTTGCGGGAATCAAGGATTTGGATAGACACGTAAGAAGGACAACAATGTTTCCATGCGACGCGGCATACTTCACCACAATTGAGGGGTCAAATGCTTTTCTGTCGCATTTCTTTTGTTAAACCTTGGAGCAATAGTTTAGGACAGATTTCTCAAGTCCCGATATTTTCTAATTTGACTCTAATTCTGGCGGGAAGTCTGCAGAAATTCTGCAAGAAAGTTCCACGTATAGATCAAGGAAAATTCGTGTCAGAATTTCTTTCACGATTAGTATGGGAGTGATTAGTAATAAGTATGTGTGTATATATGTCGTTTTTCTGGTTCGAAGCCCTAGAAATGATTCCAAATGTTTCCTCTTCCTCTTTATTTATTTTATTTTATTTTTATTTTCTTGAATTTGAAATTGGTTGAACTATGACTCATTAGTTTTTTTTCTAGACAGATTCTGCCTTTCACATTTGGATATTGAAATAAAAGTTCTGAATCTAATTCAAATAATTTGTAATAAAAATTTATAAAAATAAAAAACAAAGGAAAGGAGCTGTTGGGTACATGAGAAGCCAAGTTAGCCCATCCAACTTAATTTGTTAGGAGCATCAAAAAATTATTTTAAAAATCAAAATTAATCCCAATTTAAAAATTTATTTGATCTAAGATTTTTTTTCCACAAACTTTAAAAATAAAAAATACATAATATAAATTATTTTTATTAAATATAATTATTTAATATGAATTTTGATGGACTAAATCAATGTCGACGATACTTTTTTTTTATTACTAGAATTCAACGACTTCTCTCTCATATCTCTTATTTCTCAACTAGAAATTAAAAAATAATAAAAAATAACTTTTATATTAAAATTAATTTGAAAAAATATTGAGATACTATAATTGTATAATTTGCATAATTTTTAAAGTTTAAGAATCAAAATTAATTGGTATTTAATTAGAATTAAATCGCCAAGAAAAATTTGAAGGATCAAATTAAAAAAACAAAAAACTTTACACAACCCATCAACAATAATGTATTAATGAAAGGATAAAGAATAGAGATTTTTATAGAAAAAAACTCACTTGTATTAGAGTAATACTTGATTAAATTAGCAAGCTAGGCATGTGTAATTTATGTTTGCATAGAAAAAAAGGGTAACTTTAAATATCAGGCAGAATCGGAGTACCTTGAAATCCTAATCCCTATGACCCCAAATAAAAAAAATAATAAATTCCAATCCCTATTGCTTATTGCATGCTCGCACTCCATCGGAAGGTCCAATGGCATGTCTTATTTTTCGATGCTTTGATTAACCACTCTCAAACTTGATTAGGCAAAGATGCCATCTAAGGTCAAAGGAAAATCCTTAGGATTCATGATAGCATAATTAGTGGTATCCCAGCATTGACTATAGAGAATGCCGGTTTGTAAAGCGAAACCCTAAACCCAACTTTCGCTATATCTATGAAAGGAGGGCTCAGCTTCTAGAGCTATAATTACCGACAACAATGATTTCGCCACAGAAAGAAAAAGAAATGTCCTGAAGACAAATCGATTCTGCAGTCAAATATTCTAATCTGATATTAGTTTTTTTTTAACAATTCCTTTTGAAAGAAAGAAAGAAATCCATGGATAGAATGGTGCTGTGTTATGATTTTGGACGAAAAAGATACTACACAGAACAAAAAAACGTGTTTGTGAGATATGATGATAAAGATTTCGTAGATATCAAGGAGCTGACAAGGATGTATTTTCTTTTGAAAAGACAAATAGCATCTCTAGTTTATACAGTTCCTTTCAAAAGCGAGATGTCATCTCCCCTGTAAACCATGCCTGCATGTCTTGATTATAGTAAAAACTGCTCTACAACATCGATCCCAGTCCCAGCTTTTTACCACTTACTATTTTATCTCTATATCAATGAAAGTCGAGCCTAAGAACTTAACCCGTGTGAATTTTCATGCCCAGACCACAGAAATTCCCAGCATGCAAAAATCTATACTGCAAAAATCTTCATGCGTGAGACCCTTATAGCGATGGATATATGGGACCTCCATGATTTTCCAGAAGAACCAGGGGTGCTTCACTGTCAACATCCTTCGTAGATGTGCTGTGATTGAAACAAGAAAATCCTAGCTGGGTTGTAGTAAGAATAAAGAAAAGCAGACACAATCCTACCCTCCCACTCCGTACCTTTTTTCACTTTCTGCAGATATGACTCCACTGTCCATCTTCTACCGAAAGCATGTGCATGGGTGATGGTGTGGGGGAGCCACTTTTGGTGATTGTCATCCTTACGGCCACAAGAAAAGGACTAAAAAAGCAAATGGGACTTCATTGGAGAACCTATACCGATTGAGATCGGGCTCTCTCTTTACTAGACATGCATCATGACCCTTGTGTTATGGATTGTCTCACCTGCTACGGCATCATTGGTCCCCTCTCCCCTCTCTCTTTCTCTGGGGATTTTTCATTTTGTGTCAGAGTTTTGTTTTAGAGTTATTTTCCTTTTCCATTAGCACTGGAACCTCAATGGCATCACACCACATCAGAGTGCGGGCCGGTGATGGTCCATGGACCATACTAACTGGCCCATGGTGTGCTTTCTTGTGGGTGGACACCCGTCCTACATGGGCTATGCAAATATCAAATCTGTGCAAGGATGAACTAAGAGTTTTCGACGAGGCAGGGTCGCCATCGTTGGATAAAACTCAAAATTAATTTCTAAACGCATAATCTCAAAAGAAATGGGGGACATTGGCAAGCTGAAATTTGACATTTCACTTTTTGCTACTCTGTGTTTAAAAGGTCTACTTAGAGGTAATCTCTAAGAATTTGTGCAATAAATCCACAACACAAATAAATAAACTAAATATGAAGTATATTTTTGAAGAAAATTGCACTCCTTTATCAAATAAGCGAACACTTGGATAAAGTCTATTTTTTTTTTCTATTAATCAAAGATTAATTGAGCATTCGTAAGCATTACAACCAGAATCACATAATAGAAGTCTTAATTACTTGGTCCAATAAGAAATACAAAAAAATCCCTCCTAAAAATACATAAAAAAAAAAAAAACAGAGAGAGAACACCTGAATCGCATTTACGTTTCCCAGTGGTTATCCTAAACACAGCAGCTAAGCCACAACGTGGATAAAATCTATGCTTGCATGTGATCATTGGGTAATAATACATTAGCCAACATACTTGCAAGTAAGATTCCAAGTAAATTTTGAAAAATTAAAAAAGAAGAAGAAAGAGCTAAGGCTAGCTGCAGTCTGGTTTAAAAGGTAAAAGCCCAAGTACACCTGTTTTTCTCTGGTTTTTTAATGGATAGATAGCATATCATCAACTATATATCCTTTTTATTTTTTTAAAAAAATTGATTCGGACAACACATTGTTTATTATCATTTTTTTTTTTATCAACTTCGATTATCAAAGATTCTGAAAACTTCAATAAATCTTTTTCAACCTCAAAACACCTCAATTTAATCTAAAAACCAAAATAAAAATAACTTTAAGGGCCTGCTTCCACTCTTTTTGACAAGTTCAAAGGAATGAGTAATTGGGAATTCCAACATGCAACTCTGGAAGCACTGTACAAAAAAGATTCAAGGTATGTTTGTAATTAAGCTTTCAATAACTGTAATCTAATATTCATCCTCTTTTGCTCAAACTAGAATTGCACTAACGTGACATTAATAATTGTTATGATAGTGCTGATGTTAGGTACCTTTGGACAATTGCTGCAGAATCGTTGAAGCCTTAGTTATCAAGATTTATTGGGCTTAATTTTCGTTTTGTTTACCAAGTTGGTAATGCATTTGGCTATCATAGCTGCTGAGGTGCGGTGTTATGAATTTCATACTCTAATATAGTAATGATTGCTGCATGTTTGCAAGGAGTTAGGCGGCTAAAAAGTCACGTGTGTAGCACAATGGTCGCGACATACGTTCCCATAATTTGCTAGATCACAGGAATGTGAGGGCAAATTACTGGGGCCATAGACTAATCTCAGCTGGGTGTTCTCCAAGGGTTCTAGCTTTGCCAAAGAAATGGCTTCACCGTGAAATGGAAAATGACACAGAAATTTACAATGTGTCAAACAATTATCTTACCTAACACTTTAAATTTTTAGATGAGATGCCAAGATATGATTTATATTATTTTTTAATATATATTTTTAAATAAAAGTTTTTTAGACTTGAAACTTGCATAGATCCACATTACTTTATATTTAATTTTTTATTAAATAAATGAGAATACTGAGATTCAAACCCATGATTGCTTATTCATTAAAACTTTAAAACCATATAAAAAATCATCTCATCTAATAACTTCAATATTTTAATAAAATAGTTGTTTGACACAATAAACGAGTGAATCAAAGATGGTACATGGGGACGGCTAGTTCATCATGGGCAGATGAAGAAAAGATCAGCATAAGACCAATAGAGAAGTAAGTGAATGATGGTGGTAGATGTAACAAGGATTGTCCATCCTGATTATTTTTGAGAATTAGATAGATGAGAACATCCTGATTATTTTTTTATTCATTAAAACGCGTCAAAACAACGAAAACACATAAAAAATAAATTTTCAACAAAAAAAAATTAAAGTCTTTGAAAACACACGGCCAGCCGCGTTTCCCAAACGCTTACAAGAACCAGCTGCAGCAGTGTAACCATGGAGATTCGGTATATAAGACAGCAGAAGTAAAACCTGGAAATAATATACTAACCAGTGAGGTTCCGAAGATGGTACGGGCCATAGAGTATAACCATCAGCACGTTGTTGCTGTTGTTTTTTTGTCAGATTCATCGCTATTTGCTCCATTGTTGAAAATAATTTTTTAAGTTTTTAAAAATAGAGAGAATGTTTTTTTCTGATAGTAGAGAGAATGCTTAGGTCAATGACAATAATTCATATATAACAAATAAATTATCGATACGTTAAAGCCTAATAATAGACATAGAAGGTTCTAGTTTCTTAATGCACTCAAATTTGTTTCCTTTACTTTTTTTTTGGAGGACAAATAATAAGGTTTGGTTAAGGTAGAAGTCCTGCTATCATTACAACTTGCTGCTGTTCAAATCTAGAAATGAATCAAGCTTCATAACTTTAATTCTTTCGAAAAAAATCTCTTATCCTTCTCTTCTAGTATTGGAACTAGCCCACATTTCGTGAATCCTTGCCATAGCATCATCCATAAAAGCACTATCTGGAAGGGAATTGCGTAGATCGTCATTCAACTCCTGATGATTATTAAATTGAATATCATTATTGGGCTCCACAAGATGATCATTGCCCTCCATATTATCCATGGGCAGCGTGGTCGGCGGCATGGAAGAGATGGATCCATTCAATCCTGCGCCATGCATAGTCAGGGGCATGGAAGAGCTGGGTCCATTCAATCCGGCGCCATGCATAGTCAGGGGCATGGAAGAGTTGGGTTCTTTCAATCCTGCGCCATGCATAGTCAGGGGCATGGAAGATCCATTCAATTCTGCGCCATGCATAGTGATCAGGGGCATGGAAAATCCATTCAATTCTGCGCCATGCATAGTGATCAGGGGCATGGAAAATCCATTCAATTCTGCGCCATGCATAGTGATCAGGGGCATGGAAAATCCATTCAATTCTGCGCCATGCATAGTGATCAGGGGCATGGAAAATCCATTCAATTCTGCGCCATGCATAGTGATCAGGGGCATGGAAGATGCATTCAATCCTGCACCGTGCATCATGGAAGAGTTGGGTACATTCAATCCTGCGCCATGCATAGTCAGGGGCATGGAAGAGCTGGGCCCTTTCAATCTTGCGTCATGCATAGGCAGGGGCATGGAAGATCCATTCAATCCTGCGCCATGCATAGTCAGGGGCATGGAAGAGCTGGGCCCTTTCAATCTTGCGTCATGCATAGGCAGGGGCATGGAAGATCCATTCAATCCTGCGCCATGCATAGTCAGGGGCATGGAAAAGTTGGGTCCGTTCAATCCTGCTAAGTGCATTGTAGAGTTGGGTTCATTCAATTCTGCGCCATGCATAGTCAGGGGCATCAAAGAGTTTGGTCCCCTCATGAATCCCGCGCCATGCAAAGAGTTTGGTCCCCTCATGAATCCTGCGCCATGCATAGTCAGGGGCATGGAAGAGCTGGGCCCATTCAATCCTGCGACATTCATTGTCAAGGGCATGGAAGAACTTGGTACAGTAAATGCAACACGTTGTGAAGATACTCTGCCAGTCCCCTCAATTGAATTAGGCAATGTATACATTGCTGGTTCCATCATTGCCGCAGTCTGATTACTGTTGTCACCATAACAACATTGATTCATGTTGGAATCATAAGGTTGGATTCCGTTAAAGTAAACTTCCATTGTATCACTAGTAAAAGCGGCATGATTGGCTGGTTGCTGAGAATTATCATTATAAGACGTGGAAGCATCATTTCTTGAATCTGCGGGGCCGTGGCTTACAGTGTTGCCATAGTTTCTTGATTTTTTACCAGTCTTCTTAGCTTCTGCCTTTTGTTTCTCTCCTTTAAGGTATATTCTACATAAAATACAATCATTCAACTGCAACAAAATAATATGTCCATCAGGGAAAAAAAAAAAACAAAAACAAAGAATCATATTTAAAAGTAGAGAATAACTAATTCATACCCTCATGCCTTCGCTACTACTTGAAGAAACATTATTAGTTGTAGGATAGTACTCATGCATCTTCCAGTCTGTTCTACTACCACCTTTCCCTTTCCCTTCATAAAAATCTAGTGATCTTCTTTCGACTATCGTGTTGCTGTTTTCATCAAGGATTTTTGTATCTGGACTTCCAGTAGGCTTCCAAAATCCACCAGGCACTCCTCGATCAGGTCGATTCCCATTGGGATACTTTCTGGTTCTAGTAGTGAAAAAATACCACGCATCTTCACGATATAGCTTGTACTTCTCTGATCATACGCAAACAAAAAGGAAAACTGTTCCATTAGATATATTATTCATGGATCAATGTAACATTGTTTTATACACAAACAGGCATTAACTACATATTATAATATACATAAGGAAGCAATATACTAACCAGCAAGTGTTTTTGGATGGTATTCGTAAATATTAACCTCATGAATACGGTTCTTAGGCAATGGTTCATTCCTAATCTTTTTCATCAAGTACTCCACAACCAGCTCTTGATCATGAGGGAAAAACCTAATTCCGGTTGCAAAGGCACGAAAATATGGATCAATGTAGTTCCCATCATCTACATTAACACGACCTACAAGAACCAATCAGTAGAATGTTATTATATAATTCACAAACCGATCACTATACGAGTGAAAAGCTTTTAGTTTCAAAGAAAATAAAACTACGTACTGCCATAATTTAATAATACTCACTAGAGGACCCTTGTGGTTGTGGCTGGTCAAGGCGATTAACCAAATTAGTAGGTGAACAGGCCGTGATCATGGCATTGTTGGGCGGCGTACTAAACTGATCAGGAAACATATCAGCACTGGCATTGCTAAGGATATTTGTACCAAATTGCGTGTCATTGTCATCGCTGTCACGGTCACTTGCACCCGCTTTCATCTTCTTACTGTTGTTGTAGTTAGACATACTAGACTGGCCATTATTTTGCTGCATGGCTGGAAAAAGCTTCTTTCTTTAGAGTATACAGAGAAGATTAGGTGCTTAAGAACATAGCTGAAACTTGTGTGCAGGGAGGGGAATATAAATACATTGCTGCTCAACCTCATTACTAATACGGAATGGACAAGTTTTCTGTGTTCTTCAAGGCATAAAAGAGACCAAGAATCCTTTGATTACTTTTATTTTAAAATTGTAGATAAACATTAAGCTAAAATTAGCAGCCTGTACTGTGAAAATCCGAAAATACAGGAGTCCATATGTCCGTACAATTCTTCAAGTAACCAATCAGATTAAATTGAGAGGATATTCTCTAGAGAAAAATATAGGAGGTCGTATTTTAAACTGATTAAAATTCGGATTAGTTTAGGATAGGCCTGGATGTGGGCTCGGCCCACAAGTTTTATTTTTATTTTTCTTAAATGGGCATTCTCCTTGCGACATTTGAGCTTTGATTCAAGATTTATCTTCATTCTTCACTGCCGAAAGCAAGCAATCTTGAATTTGGTCCCTCAAAGAAAAATATTATTTTTCAATTAGGCAAACAAGGAGTTGATGTGAACGGGCCATTTGCTTCGGGCCCGAGATAGATCATTGCTTCTGAACTTTGGAACTGAGTGAGGCCCAAGCTCTAACTGTTTGGGATTGCAGCCCAAATGTAGAATTTGACTAAAATTTATTTATTTTTTATTTAAAATTAATCATGCCTCTCTTTTCCAAGTAAGTAAATAGTGCTGATGAAAAATGTAGATGCTCACAATTACCATCCTCAGCTCTGCCGACCGCTTGCTGTGGTAAGAGCAAACAGAAATCCTCCATTGACGAGGGATCTTTTGGAAGAATCTGAGACTGGCAAGTTGAACAAGCAGTCTTGAACATTGAACTTTGGCACCTCTCGAGGCTGCTCAAACTCAAGAAATCAAGATTCTTCAGGGGGCCATTGCAAATGGGACAGAACAGCTCTGCCGAAATTGTTTCCCTAGGCTTTAGATTGTAGCTCTTTTGACGCCTTCGAGAAGCCAAAAGGAACAGTGCAGTGCTACCATCAATTTCAGGAATCCTGTTGAATTCGAATGGAGTATGCCTTCCAGCTGTTCGTACAGTCGTGCACTCACGAGAAGGATTTTCTTCCTAAAATCCAAAAGGTTTAACAGTAACCTGCTAATTAATGTTCAAGAAAAATCAAGGGCAGATACATTATACATATATATAGAAATAATACAATTAAAATTCTCTTGTTTTTTTTTTTTCGTAATGGGTACTAGAAGATTTTATTATTTTTGACTTAACCTATTTATGATTATTTTTTCCATATCTTTAATTTTTTAATATATTTTTACTTTTTCTTTTTTTCTTTACATATTTATTTTGAAAAAAATATTCCTTACATTTAAATATTTATCACACATATTTTTTTTTTAAATATTCCTTACATTTAAATATTTATCACTTTACATTTAACCTAATTATATCATTTTTTTCTTATCTTTATTTTTTTGTAATTTTTTATTTCAACATTTTTTAAAATTATTATGCAAATAAGAAAATAGTATTTGAATGTTGCAATTATAATATTATTCTATTTTTAAACTGTATTAAAAATAAAATTAAAATCTTACAAGTTTTTATTAAGGTATATAATTATTACTATATTTTATATTATGATATTTTTATCAATTTATCAATTTATAATTATATTTTTTATTCACTATTGAAAAGATATATTAATATAATTTATACATAAATTTATTTGCATTAAAAAAATTATTTAACCTCAACTAAGCAAGTAAGCAAGTCAAATAGTCCTCCTCGAAACCATCTAGGTGGTGACCAAGTGGTAAAGACTTGGAACTAAGGGGTTTGCTTT
This sequence comes from Populus euphratica, assembly GCF_000495115.2. Classification (NCBI taxonomy): domain Eukaryota; kingdom Viridiplantae; phylum Streptophyta; class Magnoliopsida; order Malpighiales; family Salicaceae; genus Populus; species Populus euphratica. The sequence continues at coordinate 1,257,065 of NW_011499894.1, forward strand.
CTCTGTGGTCTCAGCTTCGAGTCCTTGGTTGCTCATATGATGGTCACTGGAGGCTTACATGGTCGTTAACTTTAGAGCCCGTGGGATTAGTCGTGGTGTGCGCAAGTTGGCCCGGACATCCATGTTAATAATAAAAAAAATAGTCCTCCTCGACTTATGAATTGGTTTGGCAACCTAAGGAATGGTTTGACGTGGAAAATCTTGAGGTAAGTGAAACTAAACTACCATGGGTTATCTCAAGTCAAGTTTTACTCGCGATTTTCATTATATTTTTTTAATATAAGAACTTGGTAAAGAAGGATATTAATGAGTTTTTTCTTTGGCCTATTTGACTGCACATAAATTCCAATTAATCATAATTAGGATTTCAAAAAAAAAGGAGGGTTGTTTTTAGAGGTCTCGTCATAATTGTTTTTTCAATGGGATGGATTAGCTTTTATCATATTGATTTATAAATTTATTTAATAATAAAACAAAACAAAATAAAACAAATAAAATAAATAATTTTAGTTGCACTCATTTTCATTTATATGAGATGGTTTCAAAGACTGTTGAGTTGAGCATCACTCCTCTGCTAAGAAAATTGGGAATTGCCCTTTTCCTCTCTCTTTCTCTCTCCTTTTCATTTCAGCCATTTTTTTTTATCTCCTCTTTTTTTTTTCAATTTGATTTTTTGATTTTTTTATATTTTTTTATATTTTTTAAATTATTTTTGAACTGGTCAAGTCAACTGGATCATATTAAGATATTTTTAACAAGATTTAATTTAAATCTGATCTAAACAAAAAAAATAGGTTAAGATTTTTTTCTCTATTATTTTCATCATTTTTTTCTTAATTTCATTTTCAAATTTTTTTTACTAATCAGTTAAATTTTTTTTTAACCAAGGAGTTGATAACGTCGCTGTACTATAGAAAGCTATTGGATGTGAGTCAATGAGTCTATCTATATATATATTCTAGATCCTATATTTTGAATCAAATCCTATATAATTTAATTTTAAACTAACATGAAGTAAGTTCCTAAGTTTTTTTATATATTTTTTTTAATTTCATCATTATATATTTTTCACTAATAGATTGGATATCTTTGAATCGGTCAAGTTAACTAAGTTATATCATGACAATATTGTATATTTTTCATTAATAGATTGGATATCTTTGAATTGGTCAAGTTAACTAAGTTATATCATGACAATCTCCACACAATTTAATTTTAAACTAGAGTCAAATATAGAGTTAGATAAAAATATTTTAAGATTAACTCGCTAGGTCGGATTTAATAAAAATACATAATAGTTTTTTATTACTTGAAATTTTTTTTATTACTTAAAAAAAATGATTTAAAATGTAACATAATAGTGAATTATAAACTACTATCTTTTAAATAATTTATTTATAAAAAAATACACCTGGGATAAAGTTCATACATTCTATTGGGCTAGGGAGGCTATTCAATATTTAGCATGATTTTCTTTATGGTGTTGAAGAAAATGGTAATTTCCATAAGATAACAGTAAAATAAATATAGAAAAAGGACTGCAATTTAATAAAACAAAACAAGATTTTGATTATTATACATGAACTTTGAAAATTATAAAAACAATATTCAAATTAAAGTTTCAAACATAATAATACTTATTTGTGTTCAATAATTATTTTTCTACTACACGAAATTCGATATTAATATTATAGAAAAGAAAACATAGCTCAAATTTTTCTGTTATTATTATTATTATTATTTCTTTTTTCTTTTCTTTTTTAATTTTTGATGAAGGCTCCAATTTCAACGGGCTGGGTTGGTTTTGACATAGAAATATCAATTAGGGCTTCTTGGTTTATGGGCTAAAACCCAGGACGGAAAAATAAACTCTGCTAAACCTCCAGTCCCCGTTTGCCGAAGTACACAGTTCACACTGTTTTCGAGCTTTACATGTAAACCTGGTTCTCTGCTCAAGTTTCAAACTTGATAGCTAACAACAAAAGCTGTAAGCCCATGTCAAGGTTTTCACTGATTGGTCATTTTTTCTTCGCTGTTAGTTTCATGTTTAGAAAATAGAAAGTAAATTCTGTGTTTTCATTTGTTTTCTTATTCATTTTTGTTTGATTGGGTTTGTTGGTTTTTGGAAGTGAAGTGTGCAGGAAGATGAGAAAGTCATGATTTTTTGTTCCATTTCTGTGTGTTTTTCATTCAGACTTTACACTGCTGCTCAGCTCTTTAACAACGACACTGCAGCCTGTGCTAAGAACCTGCACTTAAATAAGCTTCTGCTTTTTGTTAGAATTTTTTTTTATTGTTTTTGTATTGTTGTTCAATGTTTGTTCATATAAAAGGAATTTGGGATGAAGGTTTGTTGTGTTCGGTGTAAATTTGAGTGTATATGAGCTACTTTGGTTTGGTTTTGAATTCATAGTGGATAAAGGAGAGATCAGTATCTGGTGTTTTGTGAAATTATCTAGCGGGTTTGAGAAGCTATTTTATATTTTAGCTTGGATGAATGCTTGAAAATATAGAAATCTTTGTTACTGGACATATGGGAGTGTTTAAAACAATGTACTTTGGTAGGATTGTTAATTTGGTTTTACATTATAGGTTGCCTTTCATATTCAAGAGCTAAGGGAGCTTTAAAGAAATAAGTTGAACAGAGTAGAATGGGGGTGCCAGATGCCTCTGGGGACTTGTCATCGGAGATGGAGGTGGATGCTTTCAGACGCCTCTTCCCTCTTCGCTATTTTGAGCGTCATCTCTCAGAATCTATACGCCCAGATGCAAGGCCTCTTGGAAGAGCTAGAGATACAACATTAGCCCTTGGTTGGCTTAGCATTGTTTTAGTCTTAGTTTCTCTCATTTTCATGTTCTTAGCTAGATATTGCTCATATAATCTTGATGACTGAACTGAATGTTATTAACATGTAGGGGCTGTTGCATCTGCTCACGGGTCGGCATTGGCAAAGATTGGTTCAACTGTTAGCACCCCCCTTCTCATGTATGTCCAAATGTGCTTGTTTGAGTAATCTTATTCAAAATCATGTACTTTCTTTCTTGCACAGACCATGTTGGCTGCCATAAAAATGGAAGTGATGACCCCTTCAACAGATTCACCAGACGAGGGCTGCATAGGTTGTTAGCCATGCACTTTGAATTTTGTTCATCTTCTCTTTTTTTAATTTTCACGCATATGTACCTTTTTCTCTTGCTTTGATTTATAGGATGTCAATACATGAATCTTGTTTTTTTCAGCTATTGATTTCCACATGCCTCCAATTTGTTCTCCAATTGTTAGGCCTGGTAGGCCTGCTGAGGTAGCTCCAGTGATATCGAAGCAATTATCTGATACCATATCAAGGCAAGTGAAGTTTTCTGCTTCTATTGACTCCCCCCAACCCCTCATTTTGCATGCAGAGATGTGTGTATCACATAAGCTTCACCTTTTACCTTATTGTGTTGGTTAAAAAAAGCTGTTAGCCTATTGAAATCAACTTGCTCTATTTGTTTTTAGTGGATTCATAACTTGTTCAATATAGTCCTCATGCATTGTCTATCATTGACGTGTTACAGTTCTAGCATGATTAATCTGAAGGAACTGTCCTTGGTCAGTGGAAAAGCTGCCTGGATGGCTTACCTGGTTAGTGGTATTGGTTTCCACCTTCTTTCTTAATTTTTGGCTTCAAAATTAAGGTGGTCACTGCCTGTTTTTCTCTTTTCATTCTTTCAAAAGCAGAAATGCGTTTAATGTATATTGGCCATTGATCAGATTTTTTCCCTTTATATTGTTCCAAAAAGAGTTAGCGTCACTGCCTGTTTATCTCTTTTCCATCTTTCAAAAGAAGAAATGCATTTAATGTATATTGGGCATTTATCAAATTTTGTTCCTTTATATTGTTCCAAAAAGAGTTAGCTTTGGCATACTTTGACTAACTATGATATTTTTTTTCTTCTGTTGGATGACAAATTAATGTGTCGTATCTCCTGAAGGACATCTATTGTTTGGATGCTGATGGTGCTCTTTTGGATGCTGCACTACTTTCAGCTGTTGCCGCATTCTCTCATTGTAAGCTGCATCCTTTTCATGTTCACATAACTTGTGGCCAGTTAAAGTGAAACAAGGCATAGACTAACAAGAATACTTGCCTAAAGCCCATACACCTCATTCCCCAACATGTTTCCCTTTATTCATTTATTGTGAAATCACTTTCCACGGACACTGGAAGATTGAATTTGATTCATTTTGCATTAGCTATTGAAATTCTATCATATGTATAGATTTATTTATATATATTCCAGTGGCTTGGTTCTTTTTTTTTTTCTTCCATTAATTCAAATGAAATTATAGGTTTATTGGATTTGCTATGATACAAAAGTCTTTCTTTGATTGGAAAAAAATGTAAATGTATTCTTATGTTAGAAAAATGTATAAAAATGAATATTTACATTTTTTAAATTATTTTCAATTTTAATTCTAAGAATAGATAGCATAAGAGACGAGATAATCTATAAATTTTGACTTCATTTAACTTTATCTATTTTTTTTAATTTCAATGTTTTTTATTTGAGAATCTTTTCTATTCTCGTCTGCTCTGATCTGTTCTTTTTTTTTTTTCAAAATTGATTAAAAAATTTTCTATTTCATTTCTAATGTTTGGATATGTGTTTGGTTCTCCAGGGGGTTAATGCTCCTGTATTCTTCAAAAATAAACCACTTATAAGAGTTGAGGATTTAGTAAAACCCAATTTAGATATGTATGAACAGGTTCCAAAAGTTCTTTGTTATCTTTCTATAGAACTTTACTGAAGTAGCTCTGGTTTCTATATGTCCAAATAAATATGTCAAGGAAAGCCAGTTTCTTGTGAATATCATACGGGCCTAAAAATGTCGATCATGGAGATCATGGTTCTTTGATGATTTGAAATCATCTGATCTGGTTTGTTGATTCAAAATCATTTGATTTGAGAATTCTGTATAGCATTATATTCCAGATAATTTCCATGGTATCAATGGCTTCCCATATATTTGGTACACAATAAGCCTTCATCACTTTGCTAGCCTGACAAATGACAGAAAATGTGCGGTGACACGCAGTTTTACCTTTTTTTCTAGTTATACAGCTATTAATTATTCCCAAGGCAAAGTAGCATTGGTAATTTGTTGCCTTTTATCCTTATGAGTTCAGTACAAGCTCGATCACTTTCTATAATGTTAGTTTGTTTCACTGGATGTGATTTTTGTACAAATTAAACTCTGCTTAACACTCATATTTGTATCTGTAGACTGTAGCTGTCTTTATTTATTATGGAAACTTAATATGTTGCAGTGCAAATCCCCATAGTTTCCTTAAATGATGATGGAAAAATAGTACTTGTATCGGAGGAAGATGAGGGAGCAAAATTGGAGGAGCCTGTCAACAAGGAAAAGAGGAAGCTCACACTGAGCAGCATTCCATTTTCATTAACATGCATACTTCATAAAAATTACATCTTGGCAGACCCCACTGCAGAGGAAGAGTCCATCATGGAAACTCTTGTAACTGTGGTTTTGGATTCATCTGCCAGACTTGTATCTTTTTACAAGCCAGGTGGATCAGTTCTTGCCTATACATCAACGGTCCAGGTTAGTTTGTGCTTTTGATAACATAGATCCATGGCTCCCAAAATATAATTTGATGTTGAAGTATCCACTTAAATTGTCATTTAAGATAGAAAGTAGAACAGTCTGTTCTTTAGAACCATGGCAATGGAAGCAACAGGCACATTTGGTTCTCTACATCAAGATAAATCTGTTACCTATTCTGGGGAGTGGCATTGACTATATGATAAAGTTTTCACATTCAAGTCTCTTAAAAGTTTTGAACTACTGGGGTTTGTGTGGAAATTTGAAATTTTGACATGGCTTGCCTTCAAATGCCCAGATCATGTTAGGAATTCTAGTCCTTAACACAAGTGATGTTTAATGAGGTAGATCTGTTTGGTTGGGTTTTCTTGTTCCAAATGTGTTGAAGACAGTACACAAGAGCTGATAGCTAGGAAGTGATATATTCAATCCTTTCAAATAAAACCAATGAAACTTTCTATTAACGTATAGGATACATTTCTAGCATTCGGGTAGAACTCCTAATATGGTTTGCATCATCACTTGTTCCTTGGTTAGACACTAAGTGAATAGTGAGATGTTTATTAGTTTGATGCTTACAAAGAAGTGGCCTGCTGAGGTTGCAGGATTGCGTTGCATTGACAAGGCAGAGAGTCAAGGAACTTCAAGAGATTTTAGACGAGGCCATTTCTGGTATGGAGATCGACTAAGTTTCATCTGATAGGGAGTAATTCTACAGTTTAAAATACAATGTTCATTCTATCTTCTTCCTACTGTGTAACGAGTGATTCTGAAAGAGATTTTTTGAGGTAAAAGTTATTAGCGAATTATTACTCGTCAATGAAGAGCTGTTGGTGGCATTTTCTTCCATCTTTATTACAAATTACAAAAAACCTAAAAGGTAGTTCTTTACTGTATATTGTGAGGAGAAATATTGTGGATTCTGACAATGTAGTAATCATTCTATCTTTCATTGCATTTAACAATTACCTTGGAAGCGGGGATAAAATATAGGGGATTCAAATATTATTGGTAAATTGATTGGAGGTAATTTAGTTATTTACTTTTTAAAATTTACAGTAAAAATGTTTCCTTCCTTTCTGTTCTCTCCTCTCTCATAGTTCTTAGTATTCTTTAAAAATTTAGTGGTGCATAGGTGAATGGTTTTTATAATTTAATTTATTATTAATTTATTAATTAATTGATTTATATTTAAAAAGTAAGTACAATGTTTAGCAACCTGTAATGATCTTTCAAATATTAGAAAAATTATAAGTAGTTTGATTTAATGTTTTAACAACTAGTTTCTTATTGTAATTATTATTTATTCATTAAAAATGTTTTGATTTAAACATTATAGTATTATAGTATAAAGTATGTCTTTTTTGTCAAATCATGTTAGTTTTCAATATTATAGTTATTGATTATTTGAATAAGATTTTAATTTTTTTTTCAAAACTCATTTCACTTTAACTAATGATTTTATAATCAATACTATTTGAGAACATATTAAACTTATTTATGTGTTTATTTAAGGTGATGAATCATTTCTTGATTAGTTAAATATCTTCATATAGTTTAAGCTATATTCAATATTTGTCCATTTATTAGACATGATTAGAACAACGTGTGATTAAAATTAAAGTATAATACTCTTTATATAAAATAATTTAATAATTTTATGTTTAAGGATTACTCACTCAATTGTCATGTGAGCTTTTCTTTAGATATAAATGATATCTCCATATGAAATTCTCTTATAGGTCAATTCAATATACATATTATGTGACAAGAACTTACATATTAGTTTCAAGTATCTTTTATATCTTAATTTATAAGAGTAATTGTTTCCTTTCATATAAAAAAATATATAATATGCATTGGTTTTAAACACTCTAATTAATATTCATTTTTAATAGAATATTAACAAACAAAAATTTAGGAATTAATAATACTTTGGTACAATAAGAATATTATAATTATAATAAGATTATAATTTTTTTTGTAAAATATTTTTTTAGCATGGATTTTATCTTTACTCTAGATTATTAATTCAAAATTATATTTATTAATAAAATATAAATGAATATTAAAAAAAATATTAACAATAAATATATTTTATACAAATAAAATCAAAACCAATTAAGATATATTTAGCAGAGTAACATCCAACTTCCTCTCCTGCGTGTTCAGGTAGACCAACTTGGCAGCATATTCTGTATTACTCATTTCGAAGGCAATCCACCCTCCCATCCCTCCCACCCCCACCCCCCGCTTCCCTTCCCTTCTTCTCTACTTCAGGAACTTGGAACCACACCATTTCTTGACTTGCACATGGTATCAATTACTAAGCGAAAACCTTTAGCTTGACTCTGTAGTGTGAGGTCTTGGCTTTTTTACTTGATTTTTTTTAATATACATTCATCAAGTGACCAGAAAAAATATGAGGGCATTTATTCTTAAGCTGCTTTCTGGGTTCAAGCTTCAAAGCCACGTATGTCTTTAACAATGATCAAACAAATTGAAGCACAAGGCTGATGGTTTTTGAAACTTCCTTCCTTGGATTATAGTACTATTGCTTGATGGATTGATGCTTGTAAAGTGGTATCTGGCTCATTTATTGCGATTCTCAAATTGAGTTATGCGTGTGAGCCTCGAGGCTTCATTGCAATTATGGCCCTCCCTGGAAAATTGCTCTAACCAATGCCTAAATGAAGACTTGTGATGGCTTGAATTAACAAGTATAGCAATCGGAAGTCCTACGCCGCGTCCTGAAAATTCGATCTCATAAACATAATCTCAAGTTCAGGGATTTTAGATTTACATAATCTCATGAAAATAAAAATAAAATAAATAATAAAACTCCACGTCTAATATTTATGAAATTTAAAAATAATTTAAAAAAGCCAATGTTAAATCAAAATAATCTTCAAAATCAATAACTTGAATCATTAATCTAATCCTGATATAAAAATTAAATAAAAGAAAATAATCAAGGATTAAATTAAAAAATAAAATAAATTAAAAAATAGATAAAAATAACAATTAAAAAAATAACCAAAATTGAATAAAATATTAAATAAAATAAAATATTCATGAATGAAATTAAAACAAAAAATAAATTATAAAAAGATTATAAAAATCAATCACAAGAATGATAATCAAATTTAATAAAAAAAATTAAATAAAATAAAATGTCTTGAGATAAAATCAAATAAAAAAACTTCAAAAAATATTAAAAGCAAAACAAATAATAATTATAATAATAGATGTTAAAATTGAAGTACATAACAATTAAGGATATATTTAATTTTTAGAAGGTCCAATATGAAAATCAAGGTGTGAAAAGATAAAAGAAGAAGGTAAAAAATATTCATCAGCAATCAATCGCACTTCCGCCATTTACATGTGTTATATCATCGTGTGGAAGATAACATGTTAGTTCCAATATCATCATGAATTGTGATATTTGAATATAAGTGTTGTGTTAGAAAATAATATAAATCATATCCTGAAACCTCACCTAATAGCTTAATTTTTTAGATGAGATGGTTATTTGACATGATATCAGAGTCTTGATAATCACCTAATAGCTTAATCTTTTAGGTGAGATGGTTTTTTGACATGATATCAGAGCCTTGATAACCAAACGGTCTCGAGTTCGAATCTCACTATACCCATTTATTTGATAAAACAATTAAGCACAAGGTAATGCGGGTCTGTGCAAGTTTCAAGCCCAAAAGGCTTTCACTTGAGGAGGTGTGTTAGAGAATAATATAAATTATATCCTGGAATCTCACCTAATAGCTTAAGCTTTTAGATGAGATGGTTCTTTGACATGTTGCATCTTTTTTAATAATGCGTGCATAATATATATCAATAATTTTTTTATTTGTAATTATTTTTATATATATTTAAGAGATAATTCTCTCTCATTTAAATTGATAGTGATAAAAAAAAATTGTTATGAAAAAATCCAATCAACCCTAACCGACAATATTATTTTTTTGAAATGTAAAGGTAATATGGTTATTTAACTACATATTTAAAGGTTAAAAACACATTTACTTGGTTGCTCATATGATGGCCACTGGAGGCTTACATGGTCGTTAACTTCAGGGCCCGTGGGATTAGTCGTGGTGCGCGCAAGCTGGCCCGGACACCCACATTAAGCTAAAAAAAAAAAAGATTGGAAAATTTATCTAGTGGTTTTAAAATGGAGCTTTCACGTGTGTTTTGTATTTAATTAAAAGTATAATATACAATAAATATTAAACTTTTAGAAAATGTGTTTTTACTTTAGTAAAAATAGAGAGGATGAGAGAATTTAATCTTCACAATAAGCGAACAAAAATCAAGCAAAAATCAGAAACTAGAAGGACACCTAGGACTAACCCAATCAAAAATAAAAAATAAAAATATTTAGTTAACTCGATCAAAAATTTAAACTGAATTATCTGATATATCTCGGTTTAACCTGTAAAAACTCAAGTCATAATTATTATTAATTTTTATTAAAATAACACTGTTTTATTTAAAAAAAATACTTGGATCTACCCTCCAAATATTTGAGTTTTATAACTACGCAAAATTGTATTGCCGCAGAAACTATTTCCGTGGAAATAAAATAAAAGAAGAAAAGAAGGAAGGATCAAATTATCTTCTCAAGTTTCAAACAGTAGAATGTTGTGCGAATAACAAATCCTCATGTTTAATTAATTTCCAATCTTGGTGGTCGTCCATGCATGAATGCTTTGGTGGTCGTCCATGGATGAATGCTCTGTTAGAATTAACAATATTGCTTGCTTTTCACTGAGAACACAATCAAAATGAAGAATCTCTTACAAGGCAAAAGGCCGCTCTTACACTGCAGAAAAAACATCTAGTCACCAATTTCCCTGTCATCATCCAAATCCTCCTCAGTTGCTTTTGGGATTCCAATTCAACCAATCAGAATCCAGGAAACTCCATCATGAAAACCATAGCAGATAGACGCGGGTATACGCACTCCCAGACTACCTGTTTCGCCACGTGTCCTTCCCTCTCACCACTAACCATAATAACCAACTTTTCTCTTCAGAAATGCCCCTCCACACAGAAATTATAAACTCACAGCATTTAACCTCGTGGAAGAAAAAGAAAAGAAAAGAAGAAGAATAAAGAAACAAAATTGAACCACGACCCAAAAAACACAGTGACAAGAAACAGAAGCAGATTCAGAAATTATTTCTTCCGAAATCTGTTTTCTCTAGCTTTGTTCTCCCTCTCTCCAATTTAGAAACAGAGGAGAGAAACAGAGGGCTCTGTTTTTTGAATTGCTTAAAGTGAGCTTTTTCCTACCAAGAATGGCTTCTCTAGTGTCCTCTCCATTCACTTTACAGTCAACCAAACCAAACCAACTCTCTTCACTATCTCAAAAACACTACTTTCTTCACTCATTTCTCCGCAAGAAAATCAACCAAACCAACTTCAAGTCTTCATTGAAAGTACAATGTGCTGCAATTGGCAATGGCCTATTCACACAAACCACCCAAGAAGTTCGCCGAATAGTACCTGAGAACAACCAGAACCTCCCCAGTGTGAAGATTGTCTATGTAGTCCTTGAAGCTCAGTATCAATCTTCACTCACTGCAGCAGTTCAAGCTCTTAACAAGAGCTCCAAAGATGCATCCTATGAAGTTGTTGGTTACTTAGTAGAGGAGCTTCGTGATGAATCCACATATAAAAATTTCTGTAAGGATCTTGAAGATGCAAATATCTTTATTGGGTCACTGATTTTTGTTGAGGAGCTTGCATTGAAGGTTAAAACTGCTGTGGAGAAAGAAAGGGATAGGCTTGATGCAGTTTTGGTTTTCCCTTCAATGCCTGAGGTAATGAGGCTTAACAAGTTGGGTTCTTTCAGTATGTCACAGCTTGGTCAATCAAAGAGTCCATTCTTTCAGTTGTTCAAGAGAAAGAAGCAGGGTGCAGGTTTTGCTGACAGCATGTTGAAGTTAGTGAGAACTCTGCCTAAGGTTTTGAAGTACTTGCCTAGTGATAAAGCTCAAGACGCTAGGCTTTATATCTTGAGTTTGCAGTTTTGGCTCGGTGGGTCACCAGATAATTTGCAGAATTTCTTGAAAATGATATCCGGGTCTTACGTTCCCGCGCTGAAGGGGAAAAGGATTGACTATTCTGATCCAGTTTTGTTCCTGGATAGTGGAATTTGGCACCCTTTGGCTCCTTGTATGTATGATGATGTGAAGGAGTACTTGAATTGGTATGGAACCAGGAGAGATGCTAATGAGAAGCTTAAAGACCCTAATGCACCAGTAGTTGGGCTGGTTTTGCAAAGGAGTCATATTGTAACTGGTGATGAGAGTCACTATGTGGCTGTGATCATGGAGTTGGAGGCAAAAGGTGCTAAAGTGATTCCAATTTTCGCTGGCGGGCTTGATTTTTCAGGGCCTGTTGAGAGGTTTTTTATTGATCCAGTTATAAAGAAACCACTGGTGAATTCAATGGTTTCATTGACTGGTTTTGCTCTTGTTGGAGGACCGGCAAGGCAGGATCATCCAAGAGCTGTTGAGGCGTTGAGCAAGCTTGATGTTCCTTACATTGTTGCATTGCCTTTGGTGTTTCAAACAACTGAAGAGTGGTTAAATAGTACTTTGGGTCTGCATCCAATTCAGGTGGCTTTGCAAGTTGCTCTTCCAGAGCTGGATGGTGGCATGGAGCCTATTGTTTTTGCCGGCCGAGATCCAAGAACAGGTAAGTCTAACTTCCTTCTTTAGTCTGTCCTCTTACTCTTTGTTTTGTTCTTTGTCATTGCTCATATGATTTTAGGTACCACCATTATATTTTGTAATCCACATTAAAATCTAGAGCTGCTATTATTTCCAAAATAGACAAATATTCAAAGAAACTACAGTTCGGACAGTCTTTATCTTTCAATGCTTATATTTTACAAGTTGAAACTGGGCAGTTTCTTTATTACTTTAAATCAAAGCAGTACTTATCCATGCACACATAACTTCGATTTCTTTTAGTATTAATAAGAGAAAATACTTTAATTTAATTTCAGGGAAATCACATGCTCTTCACAGGAGGGTGGAGCAGCTCTGCACAAGGGCAATCAGATGGGCTGAACTGAAAAGGAAAACAAAGGTTTTTTCCTTCATTCTACATATCTTCCTAATCTTTAAACACTGAGTCATATTAGTTCTTTCAAACCTTGAGGTTTCGTGTTTACGTTAATTAGAAAACAATATATGATTCATAAAAGTTCGTGATGCTCAGGCAATCTTCATGATGCTTAAAACACAATGAAGCAGCGCATCATTCCCACCCTCATTTCATTTGCTTACAAGTGAAACGAGAATTTCTTTGAAAGTAAAAATAACGAAAATGACAAATTTTATTAGAGATAATGGAAATGATTAGAGTCTGATAGGTGCATGTATTTACTATTAGCAGGCCTCTTTGCTGATGTAAACCTCTGTTATCACATTGTATATATGCTCTAAAAAATTGATTAGCAATGAGCTTTATCATGATGCTGATTAGATGATCAGGATAGGCTGTCCACTTGTGCCATTTTTTATTTACTCATCTCCCTCTCTCTACTTTGTGACAGAAGATTTCACATTTTCATTTCCCACTCTATATTCTCATATAAAACAATACTTGAATTCAATTTGACTATATTTTTACGTCACATAATGACGAGTGTATTACCTGATGCAGACTGAGAAGAAGTTAGCAATCACTGTCTTCAGTTTTCCTCCAGACAAGGGAAATGTTGGGACAGCAGCCTACCTTAATGTCTTCTCATCCATCTTCTCAGTTCTGAAAGAACTAAAAAGAGATGGCTACAATGTTGAGGGCCTTCCGGAGACTTCAGAAGCCTTGATTGAAGACATAATCCATGATAAAGAGGCTCAATTCAGCAGCCCAAATCTGAACATTGCTTACAAAATGGGTGTTCGAGAATACCAAAGCCTTACTCCATATGCCACTGCTTTGGAAGAAAACTGGGGCAAACCTCCTGGAAATCTGAATTCTGATGGAGAGAATCTCTTGGTGTATGGAAAACAGTACGGTAATATCTTCATCGGAGTCCAGCCCACTTTCGGTTACGAGGGTGATCCTATGCGACTATTGTTCTCCAAATCAGCTAGCCCACATCATGGGTTTGCAGCTTATTACTCCTTCGTGGAGAAAATTTTCAAAGCTGACGCAGTTCTTCATTTTGGCACTCATGGTTCGCTTGAATTCATGCCAGGGAAGCAGGTGGGAATGAGTGATGTTTGTTATCCTGACAGTCTCATTGGGAATATCCCCAATGTCTACTATTATGCAGCTAACAACCCATCTGAAGCCACCATTGCTAAACGCCGCAGCTATGCAAATACCATTAGCTATTTGACCCCTCCAGCTGAAAATGCTGGGCTTTACAAGGGCTTGAAGCAGTTAAGTGAGCTTATCTCTTCATACCAATCCCTCAAAGACACAGGTCGTGGGCCACAAATTGTGAGCTCCATTATCAGCACAGCTAGGCAATGTAATCTTGACAAAGATGTTGAGCTTCCTGACGAGGGAATGGAGATCTCTGCAAAGGAGCGAGATCTTGTTGTTGGAAAAGTATACTCCAAGATCATGGAGATTGAATCCCGGCTTTTGCCCTGTGGGCTTCACGTCATTGGTGAACCACCATCTGCAATGGAAGCTGTCGCAACTTTGGTTAATATTGCTGCCTTGGACCGTCCTGAAGATGGGATTTCATCGCTCCCAGCAATATTAGCTGAAACTGTTGGACGAAACATAGAGGAGGTATATAGAGGGAGTGATAAGGGAATCTTGATGGATGTAGAACTTCTTCGGCAAATAACCGAGGCCGCGCGTGGTGCCGTCTCTGCCTTTGTACAGAAAACAACTAACAATAAGGGTCAGGTTGTAGATGTTGCAGATAAGCTTACCTCGATCCTTGGGTTTGGAATCAATGAACCATGGGTTGATTACTTGTCAAACACAAAATTCTACCGGGCAGATAGGGTTAAGCTGAGAACACTATTCCAGTTCTTAGGAGAATGTTTGAAACTGGTAGTGGCTGACAATGAGCTGGGGAGTTTGAAACAAGCCTTGGAGGGCAAATATGTGGAGCCAGGGCCTGGTGGTGACCCCATCAGAAACCCAAAGGTGTTGCCAACTGGAAAAAACATCCACGCACTAGACCCACAATCCATTCCTACAACAGCAGCAATGCAGAGTGCAAAAGTTGTGGTGGACAGATTAATTGAGAGGCAGAAAGCTGACAATGGTGGGAAGTATCCTGAGACAGTTGCACTTGTATTGTGGGGAACTGATAATATCAAGACCTATGGTGAGTCCCTGGCTCAGGTATTGTGGATGATTGGAGTAATGCCAGTTGCTGATACCTTTGGTAGGGTTAACCGGGTGGAACCTGTAAGTCTTGAAGAGCTTGGAAGGCCTAGGATTGATGTCGTGGTCAATTGCTCAGGAGTGTTTAGAGATCTCTTCATAAATCAGGTACTAGGTCGTTTTCATATTACTCATTTGTTTTCATTTGGGGAAAATCATGAGGATCAGTTCATAATATTTAACATGTGAATATTTCACTTCTTCGTGTTCTTACTTCATTAGCTGGCTTTTTTTCGATCTTTCACTGATTAACTTCTGTATCATTTTTCTTTTATTTTATCCACAGATGAACCTCCTCGACCGTGCAGCTAAGATGGTAGCTGAACTAGATGAGCCAGCTGATCAAAACTATGTCAGGAAGCATGCTCTAGAGCAAGCTGAAGCCCTTGGTGTTGACATTCGAGAAGCTGCAACTCGTGTATTTTCTAATGCCTCAGGATCATACTCCTCAAACATAAACCTTGCAGTGGAGAACTCTTCGTGGAATGATGAGAAGCAGCTTCAAGACATGTACTTAAGCCGGAAGTCCTTTGCCTTTGATTGCGATGCCCCAGGTGCAGGCATGACGGAGAAAAGAAAAGTTTTTGAGATGGCTCTGAGCACAGCGGAAGCCACTTTCCAAAATCTTGATTCCTCAGAAATCTCACTCACTGATGTGAGCCACTATTTTGATTCAGACCCAACAAACTTGGTGCAGAACATGAGGAAGGATAAGAAGAAGCCTAATGCTTACATTGCAGACACAACAACAGCTAATGCTCAGGTTAGCAATTGGACGACTACTGCGATTGCAATCTCTTTTAATTCCAAAGGCTTTGATTCAATAGTCGAATCTAGTAATTAATAAGTTCTAAAAAACATCAAATTTTGTCTCCTCCAGGTACGTACTCTAGCTGAGACCGTGCGGCTCGATGCACGGACCAAATTGTTGAACCCCAAGTGGTATGAAGGAATGATGTCTAGCGGATACGAGGGTGTTCGTGAAATTGAAAAGCGGCTAACAAACACTGTTGGATGGAGTGCCACTTCAGGTCAAGTCGACAACTGGGTCTATGAAGAGGCTAACTCAACCTTCATCCAAGACGAGGAGATGTTGAACAGACTCATGAGCACCAACCCGAATTCATTTAGGAAGTTGGTGCAGACCTTTTTGGAAGCCAATGGACGTGGGTACTGGGAAACTTCACAGGAGAACATTGAGAAGTTGAGGCAGTTGTATTCTGAAGTTGAAGACAAGATTGAAGGTATTGATCGGTAAATTGTAAATGTACTGCTGGAAAGATTTGCAAATATCAGTTGACAATGTTGATTTCCTGAGTTGTTTCTCTTGAATGAATGGATGCAACTCTCAGGAACTTTCCAAACGCAAATTTTGTCTACAAGTTTCACTCTTGCAATTCTATCCCTTTCAAGGGTTTTGTCAGCATCTCAGAAGAACAAAAATCTTATCTCCCATTACTATACCTCAAATAAAAATATGAAAACCCAAGAAGAATGCTAATTTGATTACAAGGCTGTTCCTCAGTCAAGACAGAATACGATAAGCCAAGAAGAGTATGACAAAGTATACTCCCAGAGGCATGTAAGCCTGCTTGAAGAGAGAGAACAAAACTCGGCCAAAAAAGGCCAGCAGCTGCCTGAACAGAATTGAGCACCAAGGCCTAATATAAAATAGAAAGACACCAGCAGAACAAACCCCAAACAAAGAGATAAGCCACGACAAAGAACCATATCCCAAAGCACCACAGCCAGGAAGGCAGGCATTGAAATAGGAACAAAAGAAGAAGCCGAAAAATGTCTCTTGATTTTGAGAATTGCACTACTCAATCAAGAAATCAGATAAAGAAACTGAAACGAGTATCTTCTTCTCTTGTATTTTTCGGCCAAAGAAAAAGACCTAACACATTTTTTCATTGAAGGGGATCCCCATCAGTAAATGAATGATACAAGGTAAATCTACAAAGATGTTAAAAAGGAAGAATTACAAAAATTTCAAGGAAATAGATAAAGAGCCCTCCCCCTAAACAAAAAAAAAAATTGAAAAAAACATAAGGTAAAAACAGAATTTGGTATAACAGGTACAAAGTAGTTTGAAGCTTTCTTCCTCTATTCTGGCTCTTGTAAGTATTAAAAGATGTTTTTACCTTCAAACCAACTCCATTAGGAGCGGGTCACCTTCTGCCATTATTCTTATCAGCTTTATGAAATCTTGTTCACTAGACACATTCCATGGATGAACAGCAGGTGCTTGAGCAGAATAAAGAGTTGAATTAGCAGGTGGTGGCTTCGGCTTATATACCATTGTGCTAAGCACTGAATCAAAATTCTGAGGTGAATCCATTGACATAAAGAACATGGGTATGGCAACCTTTTGATGAATATCTAGATCACCCACCAAACCAACAAGATCTACAAAGTCGGTAACGAAGTGCTGAGGAATATAGAATATCTCAGAACTGCCTATCACGAGGCTCCGGTCACTTTTCATAGCTTCCTTGTAATTGACTTGGAAGTGAACCGGCATCGAGCCAACAACTTTTCTTACCATTTCTGCTTGCTTTGCATACCAATCTGTGTTTCCATTGGTTGACACAGTTGTCCAGGACTTGGATACCTAATGCCATAATGTGTTAGAAAGACGGGGAAGGGGATCTACATGTGTTGCTCACAATAAGCATGCAGCATCACAATATGGACATGGATAGTAACACTATTTATCCAACTGCAGTATTGCCTTTCATCTTATACCATTGAGATCGTTACTGCTAGTTTAAAAAAGACATTAAGATATTGATTTTTGTGAATGCCGTGAGAAAGAAGAAACAAAGCTCCAGCATATCAAACCAATGTGCATGATCCTAATGCAAAGAGAAAAATGAAATTGGTAAAATAAGGCAACTTTATGTCTTGCGATGACCAGAAAAGTAGAGGACTAAGAAAAAGAAATTACCTTGTCAGTAATCCAAAGTTTAGCCTTGCTAGCTTGAAGCAGATTCCAGTAATTAAGAATAGTATCATCCTGAAGGAATAAAAAGCCTTCGGCACTGCTATATCGATTGAATATCTTGGGCAGATGCCTATAACCAATATTAGATAGTATTATTAGTAAACAAAGTGATACCAGTTAAGATGAGAAGTATGGGATATCCACTTGACAAGGCAAACAGTTAAAATTTGACTTCACACCAATTCCATGGTTATCAATAAAAAATATCAACTAGATAACAACCAGAGTTTGCTTCTAGAACTGCAATAGACATAACCCCAAAATAAATTCGAGGGAAGAAAAGGAAACAATGCCTCCTTAAGAAATGGACAATTATAGAAGGAAGTTGGAGACTCCAAGAAAACTCACGCTCTGGTCTTGCATGTGCAAATGCTAGAATGGTTTATCCACAAGCACCAATGCCTCAAGCCCCAAAGAATTTGAAAATAGACTAGCTTAAACTATTGTA
This sequence comes from Populus euphratica, assembly GCF_000495115.2. Lineage (NCBI taxonomy): Eukaryota > Viridiplantae > Streptophyta > Magnoliopsida > Malpighiales > Salicaceae > Populus > Populus euphratica. The sequence continues at coordinate 1,275,527 of NW_011499894.1, forward strand.
GTACAGACATCATTTCCTCCAGCACACAATGTCCCTCAACATAAGGCATATATTTCAAAACATCACAAATAGAGATCAGCACAATCAATCTGGATGGATGTTTTCTGAAGTACTCTGTCCTGACTTGAAGACCAGAGCTTACATATCAAGTTCGAACCTGGCGATTAAACTCACTCCCAGTGGCATGAGTGAATGGCAATGTAAGTTGAAGGATATGATGATTCCCAAGGCCATAGTCTCCAACTAAAAGAATCTCAATACAAAAAGGATTGCAAGAGTTCTCCAGGATTTCAATATTACCGTAAACATGTTTTAGAAAGAGGAGTTGAAATAAGAAACATGACAGGAAACATAACCACCAAATATGTTTACAATGACTGCCTTATTTTATGCAACTCCAACAGCCATCCAAATTCCAACTTTAATGTCCAAATGCTCAAGTTCAATGCTGTGACTATAGGGCATAGGCAAAACTCTATACATTACGTGGATCCCACATTCTAAGAGAGATCAATCCTAGATAATCAAAAAGATCTTGAACTAAATGTAAGTACGAAAACCAATTCCATGAAAACTCTCTCCATGCACCCTTGCTACCCATAACTTTAACCTCAGACTTAATTAGAAAAAATCTCTTTCATTTTACAAGAGTGCCACAACTTCCCACCACGCCAGCTCCCCAGCCTCTATAGGAGACAGTTTTAGTTCTAGTTATGTAGATTTTTCTATCTAACATGTGAATTGAAATCAGATATCCAAGGCGATGGTTTGCATAAGAATCTAGATTTAAATTATGATAACAAAACAAGCAAAATAAATATTTCTATCATATAGATAACTTACTTGTACAAATGATCCAAATGGCCTGCTTCAACAGCAAGATCCTCATTCTTCTGCCACGACAAGATAATCACAGTTTTGAATATTCTCCCATAAAGCAATCTCCATTCCAAGGCCGTGCGTTCCACAGGCCCATTGCAAAACATAATAAGCACAACATTCCCAAAATTCTTCCTCCATCGAATTAAATTGGCGATCTCATAATTCACAGTTCCTGTTTCCTCCACTCCAAGATGCACAGACAGAAACTTCCGAGGAACAAAATCCTTTCGATCCCCATGACCTATAGTCGGACGTGGCCGATCCAATTCAAATGACATTAACCTAGGCTGCCGATACCCAACAGCAAGCAAGTCCTGAAGCCAAGCAGCAGTAAACTTCACATCCTGCTCACTCCAAAACCCCTCCTCTGCCATAGCAAAACTCAACTCTAAAATCTTCTCAAACAACTCATGCTTACTCGACCTCCATGCAACCAAGAACTTAATAAGTCTCCCAACATTAACATGAAGATCCTTCTCTTCAGAAAATGGGTACCCCCCAACTGTATCATATCTATGCACAGTAGGTGGATATACCACAACATACCCACCAATCTCCCACAGAAGCCTTTGACCCCAGTAGCCTCTCAAAACATCAGAAGCCATATTACTAACTGAAACTGGAAGCATCAAACCCCAGAAAGCCGATGAATGGTAAATCGTATTAAACGAATTAACTGGCACCATTACCCCTTGAGGCAATGCCACTTTCGGGGCACGCTCATCAAACCTAATATCGAAAGCTTCCAAACCCGTTTTCCTAGTATAATAAAACACAGAATCAACATCAGGCAATCCATTCGATATCCCTTGTTGTATAAACTGTTTCCCACCATAAACCTCGGTGTAAAATTCTTCATGACCAAGTTCACCCACATTCTCCAATGGTAACCCTCTTGGCCAAACTGTCCTTTGACCAAAATGAACGTAAGGATTCACTACACTCCTATTCTCATTCTCATGGCTATATTGCAATACAGTCTCTTGCCTCGCCCCCTCCCCTATTAACTCCACATCAAAATGCTTCCCTAAATCACCATCAATAACCTCTCCACGATCATCAGCATCAAAAATTTTCTTTGCCCCATGTTGGATCGCGAACAAATACCCCACACTCTTCCGTAAATAAGAATCATAAGGCACATAACCCAAAACTCGAAACCCTAAACTCGCTTGCTGTTCTAAAGACAAGTAAATTGCACCCTTCAAGGACCAATCATTTGGTGTCCTTGAATTCCCAATTGCTAGCAATTGCCAACCTTTAATCCTAACAAGCTTTTTAAGCGAATCAGAAGGATAATGAGAGACACTAACAACAATCCATTTCTCTGACCGGAAATTCGCATAAGGCGAAGACTTGTCAGTGATTGCTGGGATATTGTTCCAATCTATGCGAGGGAAATGATGGGTTCTGTCTAGAGGTTGTGCTTGTGATTGAAGGTAGAGAAAAGCGGTGGTGTCACCAGTGCTCCGGAGGAAGAAGATGGCAGCGACAGTGGCGATCAGCACTGTGATTGTGATGATTCTGTAGAAATTCTCAGATACCCATGTCGAGAAATCTAAAGATTTTGACTCTGAGAAGCGCTGGTGGAGGTCGTGGTGATGGCGGTTGATGGTGGGTCTGATTTGGGATTTGGGAGATTTTGGATTTGGGTTTGTTGTTTCTCGCCCTTGGACCATCATTTGTTAAAGTAAAATGGGTACCTCTTGATTTTGGTTTTTTCGAAGAGATTGAGCTTCAATTGTGTGGTAAAATTGTGAGATTTTTAAGAAATTGAAGATCAAAGTCTCAATCCTCTGTGTTTCTTCGAGTTATTGATTGAACTTGAAAGCTTCAATCTTTTTGAGTCTCTCTTATTCAATATAACATTGACTCTCACTGTCAAAATGTTTTCTTGATTTTCTCGTCTCTCTTCTGAACACAACACAGTACACACTCTCCTCCTCTCTCTCACTCTGCTTGTTTTTTTTTCAGTTTCTCTCTCTAGAAGTAAGTTACAACGACAGTGTCTCCTATCCTTTTCCTTCTCTGTCGAGAAATGAAACAGAAGTCTGCTGGTTAGCAGCTAACAAAGAAAGGAAAGAAGTTTGTTGTTGGCTGCCGACGAGGTAAGGGTTGGGTACGGGGTTGCTTAGGCTTGAATGTTGTGTAATGTAACGTACCTGCTACCTCTTGTTGGAGTGGGGTGGGGTGTCTCAGTCTCTGTTTAGTTTTTCTCTCTTCAATCATTTTTTATTTATTTTTGGCTTGGGACAGTGGATGATTTCAGATTCCCAATCTGCTGCAATTAATCAAGCTGACTTATTTTAATTCATTTTTCAAAAAAAAAAAATTACTCTCCAATAAATAAACAGGATAATAAATTTTATTATTTTTTATCTTATTATTACTCAAATATTAAAAAGTAAAGGATAATAATTATTTTTTAAAATATATTGTATTTAAAAATATATTTTTTATTTTTAAAAATTATTTTTAACATTAACTTATTAAAATATTCAAAAATATAAAAAAATAATCTTTAAATTTTTTTATCTTTTTAGAAAAGCCACATTTTCAAAAAATAATTTACTATTCATTTCTCAAACGTATTATTCATTTGTAATTGAATCTAAATGTAATTAAATTAATATTAAAAAATTTAAAAACAAAACAATGTTTTTTATTAAAAATAATTGTATAGTAATGTTAAACTAACTCAACAATTTAATAATATGTTAGCTAAGGTGATTTGATTTCTTTATTATTAATTTTAAACAGCAAGTATCTTCCTATGTATCATGATTTTCTCTCAAATTAGATTTAAAAATAAATTTGGGGCAAATTTAATGTATGAAGAACTAGATCATTCCTAGATCTAAATTTAGAAACAGAACAATGCATTCGAGAGATAATTTATTTCTCTCCTCCATTTCTTGTAAGATTCGATCTTCAGTCTCAATCAATAACTTAAAGCTGTAATTTTGAATTTTTTTTTTTTAAAAAAAGAGTGTTTTGCTTATCTGTCATGTGGGGGCCAGTGAGTATAATAAAAAAAGAGAAGAATGAAATGTCCATGTGTTGTTGCGGTAGTTGCCAGCAAGGGAAGCAACTTGTTTGGCTATGGCCATTTGAGTCTGTGCGGGTACGGCAGATTCTGCTAGCTTGGGACATTGCTATAAGAAATGCTTTCTATGTTTTTTTGCGGATTTTTTTTATAAATAATATAGTTTGGCAAAAGTTTTGTTACAAAAACATGTTGAAAAAATATTTAAAAAATAATACTATATTTTATAATATATGATTGATATTTAAAATAATAATGGCGTTTTAAAATATACTTTTGTACATTATTGTTATTTGATGTAAATTATTGTTATTTGAAATAATAGTTTTTAGTTTTGTGTCAAAATATATTTATCTTACACATTAAATAATTTAAATAAAAATTAATCAAAAATTTTATAAAAATAATAAAAAGATAAGATTTAAGATCTCGTTGAGTTGTTAAGAAAGGAAGAGTTACCAAAAAAAAAAAGAGGAAAAGATAACACATAATAAGAAAAATAGGTTAATGAAGACATATTAAGCTCTACTTTTTTTTGTATCTAGTACCATTAGAAAGAATCTCGAAAAGATAATTGTAACTGTACCCTGAAAAAACACATATAAGATTATAATTAATCTCAAACAAAAAGATAATTGTAACTGTAACCTGAAAAAACACCATATAAGATTATAATTAATCTCAAACAAACCCTTCACAAATTACAATAATATTTAATAATTTTTTAAAATGTAATTAGAATTTTCTCATTAAAATTTTTCTAATAATACTAAATATATAAAAAATGAAGCTATAAAGTTTTCTCGTAACTCATTTTTTCTTCATCATCAAACTTTTATAAAGTTTCAAATTGACTTTTTATACATGTTGATTAAACAAAAAAAATATAATTTTTTAAATAATCATTATTTTTTATGCAATTGTGTTTGATAGTTATTTTTAATACTGATTATGTTCAAACAATGTTATTTCTTTAATATGTGTTATTTTTCAAAACTTTTATTAAAATGTGTTATAGAGTGTTTAAAAATACAGGCCAACCTGTATTTTCAAAAAAATTCAATTTTTTTTGTTAAAAATTAAATTTTTTTATATTTTGAATCGTTTTGATGCGCTGATTTTAAAAATAATCATAACCACACTCTCAACAAGGCACCATTTGCACCGTGTTTCTAAAAAAATTAAATTTTTTTTACTAAAATTTAATATGTTTTGAATCGTTTTGATGTGCTGATGTCAACAATAATTTTAAAAAAATAAAAAAATATTATTAATATATTTTTTAATATAAAAAATTATTTAAAAAACAATTATAGCTACATTACCAATCATGCTCTAAATCCCTTAGAACCCTTAGAAGGCTCTAAATCCCTTAGAATTATAAAACCCCTGTTTTTTGCTTTTGCTGCAAATTGCTACAAATTACGAAGGGTTTTGATTGAAAACCCGGCAATGAGGTTGATGGGGGCTTAAGGGCTTTCTTGCTTCTCTTATCTTAGCAACTCTTTTTGTCAAGCAGATGTTGAAAACGAAGTAAGAAAAACAAATATATATAAAAAAAAAAGTATTAGATTGAAAACGAAGTAAGAAAAACAAATATATAAAAAAAAAGTATTAGATTGTGGTACCTGTGATCTACATTGAATCATGTTAATAATACATTTGATTTCTAGGTGCTGGCTATTTTTAATTTGCATACACTATAATGAGATTTATTTATTCATTGATAATTACTTCAATGAAAATTAATTTATGATATAAGTAAGCGCAGATGTCTAAGGTAAGAAATAAAGTGATTCTAAGGTAAGAAAGAAAAAGAATGCGCCTAAGAATATGGTAAAAACAAGAAATTAGTAAATGAAATTTCGCAATTTGTTCCGAAATTTACCATTACAATTAGTTATGTGCCTTGTTTTTCATCATCATCATTATTCTTCAGCCACCTCTTTAAAATTAAAACACAAATCTTTGGGCCTCCCAATTGAAGTGGGCATGAGGGTTTCAGAATTCATGGGCTACGTTAACATGGCCGACTTGAATACATCAAGGGAAAACAAGAAAAGAAAAAACTGAGCTTGAGGGTAGCCGGGAAAAGATTTGTTATATATATATATATATATATATATACTCAGGTTTGATTTTTATTGTGAATATTTATTATTTTTGTGATATTTTATTTATTTATTTGGTTTATAAAATATTTATTAGATTAAAAAATTAATTATAATATGTATAAGCTAATTTGAATATCCTGAATTATTAAAAAAAAAAAACTTTAGTGGAAGAATGAGATTTGAACATGCTGGAGCGACTTTGAAAATCTAGGAAAGAAATAAAAGATTCATCAGCGTTTTTAAATCAATAATGGAGAGGGAAGAGAATATATATATACACACACACACCTACCCAAGTTTGATTTTTGTTGTGTATATCTGTTATTTTTATTATATTTTATTTTTTTATTGAACTTATAAGATATTTAGTAGATAAAAAAATTAATTATAATATGCCTAAGCTAATTCGTACATTCTGAATTATATATAAAAAAAAAAAAACTTTAGTGGAAGAATTAGATTTGAACATGCTGGGGCGACTTTGAAAATCTAGGAAAGAAATTAAAGATTCATCAGCGTTTTTAAATCAATAAAAAAAAAAGAGTTCGTGAAAGTTGAATTTAACTTGTTTTTTGAAATAAACGAAGGCAATTTATGATGGTACAAGGGGAAATATTATTTACAAGAACTTATGTTTTTATTTAGTCGTGTTATATGGTGATTTTAGCCTAATTATTTTACCAATAAATGCATTTAAAAGGATAAAAATAATTTATTGGTTTATTTATATATTATAAATCGTCATTGAAAAGAGAGACAATAGAAGACAATGAAGTGGGGATGGAAAGAGAGAAATAGAGTGGACCTGCTCGTGATTGAGTGTGGATTTGTGGATTTGCGAACAACATCTATGTATCAGAGGATGCCGAGTTGGAGCTACCTGTAATTATATTTATTATTCTTCTAATATTGCCAGCCACTTTGATTTAAATGCTAGTGATGATTTTTTAAAATTCACAGTTGTTTAACATATGAGAAAATGATTAATCAACGTATCTAGATAATTGACTTTGTTTTTTTAGATGTTTTACACCAAGATAAAAATTTAAGTATATCTAAAAATAATTTTAATTAGAAGACTTAAAAATAATTTTATTTAATGATAAATTCAGTATATTTATGAGAATAATAATAAATGGCTTAATTGAACTTTAAACTCAAGAAATAAAAATATTTGTTTTTGAATTTTGAGAATTAAAATGAATAATACTCTACAATATATGCAAGTTTTTTTTAAGAGATGGAAAGTTCTAAACTCTTTACCTGAATAGTTTAGGTGCATTTATACTTTAGAACCTTATTATTTTCAGAGAAAAAAAAAATTCAGGTTAAGTTTATTTGCAGGAAAATAACTTTCTTTTTTTAAAGAGGTTTTCTTGAAAAGTAAAATTTTTTAAAAAATAAATTATTTTATGATATTTGGTAATGTTATGAAAAATAAGTTCAAAAATACTTTTTAGTGTTTAATTATATTATGAAAAATAAGCTGGAAAATAAATTATTAATTTTTTTTTAATTTTATTAAAATAATAAGGAACAAATATTACAAATTAAAAAGTTGAATGAAAATGAAAGTGGAAAAAATTTAATTTCATAAATTATCTAAAATAAAATAAATAATAATCAAAATATTAGAGACCAAATCTAACAGGTAAAAAAATTAAAAGATGATGAAATTAAAATAATAATAATTAAAATTTCATAAATTATTTTAAATAAAACAGTAACAATCAAAAGAATAATGACAAAATTTTATAGATAAAAAATTTCAATTAAAAAACGATAAGAAAAAAATAAATAACAATCATAAAAATAAGTATTAAAGTTACTATAAAAATAAAATTAAATTAAATTTTAAGGGATGAAATTAAAAAAAATAAAATAAAATATATAACAATCAAAAGTTTGAGAACTAAATTTGACATAATTAATAAATAATATGATATTTTTAAATTTTTCACGACTTCTAAAAAGTGTTTTGTTCCAAGATAAAAGAAAAATATTTTTCTAGAAATCAAGCCAGATTTTCCTTTGACAAGAAAGTATTTTTTGTTGACTAACTTTTCTAATGACAAGCAAACACAGGAAAAGTTTGGAAAATGATTTTCTAAAAACTATTTTTCAGTAAACAAACGCACTCTAAAAATTCATTTGCTTTTAATGGTATTAATAAGAAACAAATATCGCTTACATATCATTAATAAAATAATAAGCATTTAGGTTTCTTAAAAGTTTTTTGCATAACTATAAATATAGGGAAATCATTATCTCAAATATGAATTATTCATAAAACTGTTTTAGATGAAAAGACATAATGGTTTATCATAGTAAAATTATTGTGTAATTAACTCTTGAAAGTACAATAATAACAATTAATCAAAATAGGATATTGGTTATCTTTAGCTTGGATTGTATCTTGAACCTAACTTTCCTCCTCCTCGAGGATCTTTGGAATCTCTTCGTAAAACATGTTGATGGATTTTGTTTTTCTTCTCTTTTTTTAACTTGATAGGCTTCATAATTGGCAGGCATTTTATATTTAATATGTGACAAACAATTATTTTTAAAATTAATAAGTTGTCACCTAATTAAGCTAACAAACAACACGCTTAGATAAGGGTTAACAAAAAATTTATGCATGATCCATATAAATAATAAGTATTTCACCAATAAATATACAATGCAGTTGTTCTAGTATAATAAAATTCTACCTTGTAGTATCTAAGAAAAAGAATTGAAAGTAATTAGTAAGACTCTGTGTTCAATAAAAAATATACAAAATAATTATGTCTTTATAATTATGTTTTCTTGTTGGCCAATACTAGCTCCAATGTTTCCTCTAAATGAATGGTTTAAACTTATCTGATATTTTTTATCTTAATGAATAATATATTATTTTTATATATTGTTATATTTTTTCTAAAAAAAAAATTATTATACTTTCATATATTTTAGATATTGCTTGTTACATAGTATAAATCTCAACAAGTAAATCAATAAGAAATTATAAGTTTTATATAAACTAAAATTAATGAATCAAACAATTTAAAATATGATTTATTTTTTAATCTTAAAATCTGATTCCTTATCAGATTAGATTTTTAATTAAAAAAATTATAATGTTGTAAACTTGCTGGAAATTTTATAGTATTTAGATATAAACACATGGTGAATCAAACTTTAAAATATGGTTTATCACTCTTGTTTATAAAAATATCCTTATAAAATAATAATTTTTAAAATCTTGTCCTTTAATAATCAAATTCTTATTTATTAGTAACATTTTAAGCATGAGTAAGTTTTCTTCATCCTTGCATTATTGATAGAAGAAAGTATAAAAAAAAAGTGTGCATATATACAGGGAGAATATAAGGGTATACAATGAGAAAGGAAATAATTTGAAACTTGAAATTATTGTAAAATCGATGACAAAATCATGATTTTTACTTGATTTTACTTAAAATTTTGTTTTTCAATTTATTTTGATCCCAAACACTTATAAAACACCGTAACAATTGTGATAAACCTATTTATAGTCTAAAAAACTACCCCCAAAATCAAAATCAACTTAAATCCCAAAATCAACATGAGCTTATATCTATTTTTTATGAAATTTAAATGTACAACAACATTTAATATGAACTCTAGTTAAATAAAACTATTTGATATAAATATAGACCCGTCTTGGTAGTTTAAATTAGTATCAACAATATTTTTCTTTATCTATTATTGAATTTCGATGATTTTTCTTTCTCACGTCTCTCAACTTAGACTAAAAAATAATAAAAATGAAGTTTTGTATTAAAATTAAAATTATATAATTTACATGATTTTTAAAATTTAAAAATTAAAATATATTTTTTTCAAAACTTATAACATGTGAATTATATCTTTTTCTTATCTGTCCCTCTTTTTATCAATCTCATATTTTTATAAAAAATTAAAATTACTTGATTTTTAATTAAAACTAAATTGTTAGAAAAAAAGTTTGAGAAATAAGAAATAAGAAATAATAAAGCTTTTCATAGTTAAAAAAACTCACGCCTTATAAAATAATATTTAAGTCACATGACAAAATAGCAGTAACAGAAACCACACAAAAATGTGAAGAACTTCAATGTTTTGAATCTCCTCGCCACCCACACACAAAATCATTTCGTTTCTTTTTGCTCAAAAAGACAAAAATGCTTATGTTTCCTTCTCCTCTTGAACCCGCTGTCGCCTCTGCTCTGCTCTCCACTAACACACCTCTTTCTCCCTCTCCTTCAAAGTACTTGGCCGTTTGGTAATGAGATTCTATCTATATTTTGTTTAAAATGCAATAATTCATTATTTATGAATTTTATAGTGTTTTCCTGTTTAAAATACAGGAAAAAAAAGCAGTAAGGAGCTGCTTTTGTACGACTGAACCATGCTCCATTATTTAGTTAACAGTCAAGCATGTTATATTATTGGATACAGTCTCGTAAAATAAAAATAATTTAATTATATTTTATTTAAAAAATTAATATTTAAAATTATTTAATAACATTATATAAATAAAATAAAAATCACTTAAACAGAATTTAATAGCAATTATAAATTATAAATAATTTAATAAAATAATAAAAAATATTTTATATAAAATATTATTCATTTAATTATGTAATAATAATAATTAAATTTATAATATTTAAATTAAAAATTATTAATATTAATATATATTTTTTAAAATTATTTTATAATCTTAATTTTAAAAGTATTTTTTACTAAATATATTAAATAATTTTTTATTTAATTTTAATTTTAATTACAATTTAACTAAATATATATAAATTCAATCTTAACTTTAATTAAAAATATTTGTTATAAAATATTTTTTTTTAAACGATGGACACAAAAACTACTTGATCAACTCGCTTTCTTTTTTTAGAGTTCTTCTCGGATTTCAACCAACGATTTCGTTTTGGTTGTTTTTTTAGGCTCGGTGTTGATGGAGAGAAGAAATCTGCGAAAGAGCAGTAGTGAAGAGGAGAGCTTGAGCTTGGTGTCTAGTGGCTCGAAATCGTGCGCTTCATCTCTAACAATTGATGGATCTAAGGAGATTCGAGCTCACAAGCTCAAAATCGTCGCTTTCGTGTCTCGCTGCCATGAAACGAAGCTCAAGGTCATCCTCATTTTATCCCGGTTTAATTTTTGAGTTTCTATTTGGCTTCATTCTATTTAGATTTGAGTGATCGTCTCTGTTGATACTTATTAGTTGATATTTATAGAGTTTCTGTTCTGTTCAGATGATTTTTGACAGCAAGTTTTTGTTTGAGTGACTATCTCCATTATAAATCCCTTTTTAGACTGTTTGATGCTTATCAGTTGGTTTCTATATATGTGATATTTTTGGCTCTGTTTGGATGATAATTTTTTTTGAGTGGCATTCTCCGTTTGAAATCATTATGAATCTCTTTCAGTGATTATCGGTTGATTTTATTTAGTTGCCTTTCTGTTTGGCTGTAATCTAACCCTAGCTCTCTCTTACTGTATTTGTTTTTAATTTAGCTCTTTGAATTAAGTTCTTTATAGCTTTGTGTTTGCCTTTAATTCGGTCCTTTTATGCATATTTTTGACAAGTTATTAATATTAATCACTGTTTTTTAGTTTATTTTCATGTAATTTTTGCAGGTAGCGTGAAGGAGGCACTCGAAGGTGAACTGGAGCTCTGGCCACCAGAGGTCAATCGTGCTAGCTCCGCCGGAGAAGGCAGCTGCGCTGGTGGCGTCTATAGAGTCAGGTTCGTGCTTGTCAAGTGGTTCCAGCGCCGCTTCAAAAAAGCAAAGCCACTTTATGTATACGAACGGATTGATGATGAAGCAGGCTGGTTCGTGATGATCAGGAGGAGACGAAGAGGATCAGATCTGGCTTTGGCTAGCGTTACATGAGCGGCTGACCCGAACAACATGGAGTCTGCTGTCAAGTGGTTGTTTCTCCGAAATGAGGATTCGTCGTGTGCTTGGCGACAGTACTCCTAGTCCTAGCACAAGCAAAGCTTTGAGAAAGTGAGTGAATGAAGTCGCTCACATGATTGGCACGTGGAATGTGTTAGATCTAATAGCGTTACAGTAATGCTTCTGTAAATTTCATTCCCTACTCGGAAATTTTTTAACCCTGTTCGTTTTGTTGTCAATAGCAGAATACGGTGAATTTCACCTGCTGTGGTGTAACGTCAGGCTGTTAAAGCAAAAGGCGGTGAAAAGATCTGGTGAAGGAGGGAGTCATGACCATTTACACGGTAACGGGCTTTTCTCATAAATATTTTACTGCTTTCCCATTCCACTGAAAATGATTAATTTATGAAATCAGTCCATACAAAGTTACCGCTATGTGTTATAACCATAGTTATTAAACCCGGTCCGGAAATTGACCCGGTCAAGGGGCCGGGTTTCGGGTTTTAGGGGTTAACCCGGGTCGACCCGGAAAAATTAAAAAAAATAAAGTTTTAATATTTCATATAAAAAAATCTATATAAATATAAATTATACATATTGTAAACAATGAAATTTAAAAAAAAAATTTTAAAAAAAATTTATCCTACATTGAAAATGTATAATTTTTTTTTGGGAATATATAGTATTTATACTAATAAGTTTCAAATCCCACATTAAAAAAACATGATTTTTTTCATGGGAGCATAAAGTATATATACGAAAGGGTTTAAAATTTCACATTGAAAAAATATGATTTTTTTCATTTAAGCATAGAGTATATATACGAAAGGGTTTCAAATTCCACATTGAAAAAATATTATGTTATCTTTTTAAGTTGAAGTATTTAAACTAAAAGGTTTTTTATCCCACATTGAAAAAACATGA